>NW_009954107.1:4084755-4092923 GCF_000747805.2 Chaetura pelagica | reverse complement strand
GGGGGGGGGGGGGGGGAATAGTATTTCATTCCCGGGTAGAGATTTCCCTCTGTGAGATGTGCTTTGTTTTCTCCCCACACAAGCTGTTCTGTCAGTTTCCTAGTATAAAAGGCTTCCTCTGTGACCTGCTGCTTTGTCATAGAATTACAACAATTATTTAAAAAAAAACAAGACAAAGAGTATGGCTTTTCCCCTACAGTTGTTAGGTGGGATTGCAAATTGGGATTTCTGGTTTGGGTGCAATTTTCCCAGTGTAGGCGGACCAAAATTTACTTACTTAAAGTGTTGCAGTTACACCTGAGCAGCTGTAGCAAATGTATCATAAAAAAACCCAAACACACTAGGATGGGGCAAATGGCTCCCATGTGCAGTGGTAGAACCATCAGTAGGAGCAGCGAGGAAGTTCAGAGCCCCTAGGATCTGCCAGCACTGGCTATCCAGAGAGGTGGAGTTAAAATCTGGAACAACAACAAAAAAGATGATTTTTGAGAATTAGAACAATCAGGACAATTACAATCCCACAACAACTTTTGGGATGTTTTTCTTCTTTTTTTGTTGTTGTTTCTGGGGGTGTTGGTTTTTTGGTTGGTATTTTGTTTTTATTTGTTTTTTTTCCCCTTTTATTTTATTTCAAGACAATCTGGTATAATTAACTTCTCCATTCAAGACAGATCCTCAATTTCACACCCTGTAACTTTTCCTTTTTCAGTGTTTCTATTCTCTTACATGTACCTTCTGTAGTGCTAACAATACAGCATCCAGCAAATGTAAAGAACATTTATCTAACCCCTGCTGTACTCTAGAGCTTTGAGTTGAGAAACCCTCTAAATGCTAATCCCTCGGTAGTGTTAACATACATAGATACAGTACCTGCAAAGATCAAAACATTTAAAAATCAGGATGGGAATTATGAAAAGTAAAGTTGCCTGATGAGATATTTGCTACTAGCTAACAAAAATTGTCTGTGAGGAGTTAAGTTTGAAACTAAAGAAATGGAGGGAAAGAAGAATGGAAAAGAAGAAAGGGAAAGGTAGTAGAAAAATGTACTTACAACGACACTTTTCCTGACCACATCTCATTCTTTCACTCCAAGTTTCCCTGACTGCTTCTTCCTGTGGTATTATAAACAACCTGTCTTCACACAGAAGGCGCTAAGCTTTGTCTCTCTTTTAATCTCCTACAAAGTAGGAGATTAAACCTAGCTGCTCTATCAGAGGTTCTTTATTTTATTTTATTTTTTATTTATTACGATAGGGGCTTATAACACATACTTCAAAACTTAATGTATGGAAGATTGTCCAAAAAATATGGCTTTGGAAACTCATAAAGAAAAAATAACAAATTAACATCTCCCTGTGGCTAATCAGATACCCTCAAGTCCATATCTTCAAGCAAAATAAAAGCTAGTTTGCTAGTATGTAGTAGTATAGTAGTTACTAAGAAAATAACAAATTTGTTTTCCTTTTGATTTTTTTTTGCTATATTGTCATCTTCTTTCAGATTCTGGCATTAGAAAACATTTTACTTGAATTCCTTAACCTTCCTTAAGTGCATAGTACTTTTATTGACCCCAATGGCCATAAGCCTTTCCAGCATACGTATAAGAACATGAATATATATATATATATATGTTAAAAAATACATATGTAGTTAACAGTGAGTTCATGCAGAAACTAGTCTTAAGAAAATAAACTTGCTGCAGCCAAACCAAAAATCAGATTAACACTTTGTAAGGAGAAGCAGATGAATTTGAGATGAAATAGTAGGTGCTTACTGATACTTGTTCTTTTTATTTTTTTGTAAACCAAAATTGAAGATACATTGTTCAGTGTTGTACAGATATAAATTGTCATAGCATGGTAGAAAAAAAAATAGGACTGCCAACTACAAGAGACATTTTTAAGAAAATATTTTGAGAGTTCTGAGAAGAGTAATTGATGCAAGGTCCAGCTTCTGGTGACAAAATAAATGCAATCACATGGGTATGTGTCAAGATTTTAAGCAGCCCATTTGTCATTTTTTTGCATAAAACATATCCAAGACATAAATTTGTCTCAGTGAGACACACAACATTTGTATTTGCTATGATGGTTGCTAACTTAAATATTTCTACTTACATTGTCTACTTCATGATGAGAAGAAGCATCGTTTCTTTAACATACTTGTTTATCCTCCTGTATTGAGGATGTCTAAGTTTTTTTTTTCTTAGTCTCTATTGCATTCTCTAATGATATTACAAAACAAACACCAATTTTTCCTATGTGTCATCGCTGAAACACGGTAATAAAGATACTCAAAACAGGAGATGGGCTAATGATTAAGGCTTGAGAGCAAGAAGTTAGTTTTCTCAGCCTTGTATGTCCATCTACAGGAATGAGCAAAAATGTATAGACCAGTTACTCAGTGTCCTTTCAAAGGTCACAATATTCAGCTCTACTTTTAACAAGGAGGAAATTGGTACTCTTTACATTAAAAAAAAAAAAAAGTTGTATTTTTATTTTGTTTGTTTGTTTGGGTTTTTTTTCAGGTTAATATACTCTACAACTGTCTAGATTAACTCTTCACTTTCAGTGCAGAAAACCAGTGCAGTCTGAGGGACTTGGTGTCATCTTGTAATGCAGATGACTATATTAATGCTATATCTAAGGCAAAAGATCTAATTCTAAATCACCGCAGTTTGGTTTTATGGAAATCAATACCAACACCACCATGTCTACTGGGACAAATAATATGAGACCAATTTTTCATTATTAATAAATTCCACTTGCTGTTATAATTCTTAAGCAATTTTTTAGCTGTTTAGTTTGTTTTCAGCAAGATGACTTAGTTACAAACTTATTTAGTTACTTTTCTGGTCACTTAAGAGAACTGATTGTTATCAAGGGAAATTAGACTTTCAAAAGCAATTAAAAAAAAGAAGAAATCAGTGATGTCAGAGATCTCCCATAGAACAAGAATATGTGAAAGGACTTAGCATTTGGTTTCTAATTAGTCTGTTGGGAATAAAGGAAACAATACTTTTTTATAAAAGAGATGGGCATTCTGTAATCATACCTTCTGTTGTTTTTTTCCATCACATTGTTGAGGCATCCATTTTATCCCATGACTCCCTCATTATGTGGCATAGGAATATAATTTCACTGAAATAATCTTTATTCTTTAATCCATTATGGTTCTGAAGTGAGCAGAATAGCACTATGAAGGAGCAACTTCTTAGATTCCTTTTCAAAAACATGAGCTAGATCCACAGTCATTCAGCATCTTCCTCAGAGTTTATGAAAGATATATTCATGAAACTAAAATCACCATTGTTTCTTAGCAACAGCTTCATGGCCAGCAGAGAAGAAATGCAGACTGTTTTCTCCCTGTTCATAGCCAAAAGAGTAATGTGTCTAGCAGTAATGAGATAGCCTTGTTGGAATCCTACAGTATATACAGCTAACAGTTGAATAAACTCATTACAAAGATACCAAGGAACAATATATGAGTGAAGACTGAAACTCGTACCATTTCAACTCAGAATTATTCTTTTTTTCCCCTTTTTTGTCCCCCTCCCTTTTTTTTTTTTTTTTTTTTTTTTTTACAATGTTGTTTTTTTCTGTTTACTGTGGGCAGCACTGTTCGTTGCACCATTTCCAAAGAGGGGGACAAAATGGATGAGAGGAAAAGGAGATGGCTGAAGTCTAGAAACAAATACTGGATTGATGTAAAAGAAAAAATATTTTCTGAACATATGTCCTCTAATAACATAGCATTCTTCATCAGCAGTCATCTCTCTGGCCCAGAATGGAATTAATGCATTTTCTACAATTTCACACAAGTACTTTCTGCAGGAAAAGAGATTAATAAAGCTGTTTAAAAGCATAGATCGCATATACAAAGGTGGCAGTAACAATAGAGAGTTACTTGTTTTAATAATATGGCAGTATGTGCTGGCATCCCATTTAGAAAGAAAGGAGAGTTCTCAAAATACTATGATGACAGCTCTCAAAATTTAACAACAGGACTATAATACTATCTTCCTTTGAACTGTTTTAGGCGAAAGGCCTAAAATCACAGAATCTTAGGAATTGGAAAGGACCTCGAAAGATTATCTAGTCCAGATGGCAGAGCAGGATCACCACACAGCACATTACACAGGAACGTGTCCAGGTGGGTTTTGAATGTGTCCAGTGAAGGAGACTCCACAGCCTCTCTGGGCAGCCTGTTCCAGTGCTCTGTCACTCTCACAGGAAAGAATTTTTTTCTGATGTTTACATGAAACCTCCTATGTTCCAGTTTACACAAATCTTGCTATATAAGTGGTAAGTGTATTTCTAAGACTATGTTACTACATATTCAACTACATAACAAATTAATATTAAAAAAAAATGGGTATGTACAGTCTGGCTAAGATAATACAGGGAGTGAAAAAACTGGCTAAATATAAAAATCCCTTTATTCATTGAGAGGCAAAATTCCAAACAGTGTGATATGGGTGAGTGTTCCAGGCAGTCTAGTGGAGTCTAGAGGAATAAAATTTGGAGAGAGGAAAAAGAAGAAATCAAAATACATTTAATGTTTCTGCATATTGAAATCTGTTGAATAATTTTGACTTGGTTTTAGTTTAAAACTCTTCTTTTTCTATTTAATTTGGGAGCATGTTGGTAAGACCTCAAGAGCACTGAAACAGTGATGGTGAACAAGTATTTTTATTTAGCAGTTTCTTCTGGTGCATTTGGAAGGTGCAGTTTTAGCCAACTTTCTTTTCAAATCTTGTCAGTTTCTTCAGTCATAATAGAAGAGTTCTATGCAAATAAGACAGCAAATACCTGCCTTGTGGCTGCTGATGTAAAACAAAGAATATTAACGAAAGTCTTAGATATGCACCAGTCATCCCTTCACCTTCCTATCACGTACTTAATGATAAAACACAATGTAATCTCTTAAACTAAACTAGGAAAAGGTCCTGCCAGAAATACCGTAATAATTGCAAGCTGCCTGGGAGACAGACTGCATAAATTTGCCTTCCATGACATTATGCTCATACATAAGGATAAATTAATGTTGGCACTGCTCTTGGCTGTCTGCATTGACACTCAGGAATGTAGAATTCATTTAACTGGATGCATTTCAAGTAATACTGGAAACTTCTGCCAATGACCAAATTGAATCTTCCTAGAATTAGAAAGACACAGACTATTACTGCAGAGAAGTGTTGAAAGGTTTGACAACCAACTGCTGACCTGTGTTAAAATGAATACATTTCAGATTGAAAGGCAGAGCCAGTCAATAGCTCAATTATGTAAGATCTCTGAGTTTCTCTTTTTCAGTGCATATGCTGAATTAAAGAAATGTTTTCCTTATGATTTGTACTAGCGTGACTAGAAATATTTCTCTCCCAAAAGAAGGTTAAGTTTAACTACAACAATGATTTTCTGTTAGTAGTTTCCTACTTTGTAGCTTTTTAGTTTATGTCAGTCATAATTCAGAATAATCTTATCAGTAGCAAAATGTGATACCCTGAGGTGACAGACTGCTCATGTGCACTGGCTTTTATACTATTTTCCACTATACTGGATTGAGACAGCTTTTAATAAAATGAGTAATGAGTCAGAGTATTTTTAAAAATATCCTACTTCTCAAATTATTATTTTCTGAGACAGATGAATTTGTCACATATACTATTAATAATAACAATAGAAGTAGTGATGTAACTTTCTTTGTCTTAGTTTCTCAGCTGGCAACGCATCAGTCCAATATTCATACAGATTATCCTTGGCACTTTCTTTCTCTTTTTAGTTTTACCTTTGTGTGTCAGACTCTGTCCATTCACATTGAGTGGCAAGGGAGATAAAATAAGATGAAATGCAAGGAGCCAGAACAACTTAGTAAAAATCCTGCTTCAAACACCTCACCTGCCAGATTCAGTCTGCTCTTGTCTATATGCAGAAAGGTAATGCATTATTTATAGTAATTTCCACACTATGACCACTCTTATATAAATAGAATGAAGCAAAGCAATATAAAAAAGCAGTACAGAGAACATATTCAGCAGGTGGTACTAGGTCCATCTACTCTCATATTTTTTTTTTCCTTAATAAGAACAGATCAAAATTCTGCAGATTAGGTCAAATCATGGGAACTGTTTATGATGCATACAGTTGACCTGTTAGTAAAGATAAGATTAGATTGTTGCTATGCTTCAAGGGCATGTCACAAAACAGTTGGTTACCATACAATGTTATGTTCCACTATTCTTTTATCCCTTTACCTTCTTCACTATCTATCCCCAAATTACTCTGAATTTTATTTGCTTATGTCTACCAGCTTCAATGTTAATCAGAGCTCTACTCTAATTACAAACAAAGCAAATTTAAAAGGACAGTTCTAAGCATTTTCACAACTATTTAGATACACATTACCTGAACAGCACTGAATATTGGTATACACTCAAGCAAAATAGACTGTATTTAGGCATATTTGGCACAGCATTACAGAAATCTCTTTGAAATGCACAATCTGGAATAGGGAATAAACCTGAGCAGGTTGACATGCTGTGGGTGTTTCATACATAGCATCACATTAAGATAATCTCAAGCTATCTCCTCTGCATCAATGGCAACACATTGCATCCCATTTGCACGCACTTTTGTAGTAGTAGTTTATCTCCCACTGGAGTCCCATCTTCCTGCCACCTATTATCACTCTAACTCCCTAATGTGGCTCTTATTTCTTGTAGCTATGTCCCGTGAAATGAGAGTGTACAAAACAGCTAGGTCAGCACATCATAGTTTTCCCCCCTCTATAAACACCAGTACTTACAGAACAGTCTTTCATATCTAATTACAGGAATATCTGTCCTACAGATTTCATGGGTTCAGAATAATTTTAGAGTTCAGGCCTTGTAGGCTGGAGAATTCAGGTCACTTAATGATTTTATTCATAAGGACAGATGCAAGAGCTTCTATAAAGGTTTCTTCTGTCTTTTCTTGCCAGGCTGACATTTACTTTTAGAAGTTTAGACATTGAAAGGAAGTGGAAATCCAGCATCTATCATCACATGGAAAAAGCTGTAGTGTTTACTAGTGATACATATATGTATGTTTATTTTCAGACTGCATAGGTATGACCAAATTTAGCAAGTATCATTAAGTGTTATGTATACACAAGAAGGCATCAGAATCAAGCTCTAAACGTAGGAAAGTCCATATTTTTCAGTTCAATGACAAAGAGCAATGAATTTTTTTCTTCTTTTGCAAAACAACAAAAAAAAATCCCGTTGCTCAGAAAAAAGTTAAAGATAGTTAGCCAATGAAAAAAAATCACACTTGAGATGTGCATAATTTGTCTTTAAAATATTGATAAAATACATGGACTCGAGTTCTGTAAAGTAGGCAAAATTGTAGCTGTGCTCTGTTGATTCAGCACATGACATTCAATGGTTTGAAAAAATATACCAGTGTTCATATTGAGAGCAAAGTTCTAGCTTTGTAAAATAATGAATCATTTGCAAAATCAAAGTCAAATCAACAGCCTTTTGGGGAATTTACCTTCATTTTTGTAGAGGTGAACAAAGACTGCTCAGGAAGAGGCTTCACTGTGGGCAGTAGGAAGAGGCACAGGATGCTCCCTGTCTTCACTTGTTGAACAAAATAAAGAGATGATGAAGAATTTGTCATTAAGCAGCAAAATAAAAGGAAGCCTATGGGCTAAAGGAAGCCTGCAGAAAGTATTTCCAGGGAGCTCACTTTCGTTGTAATCAGAATAACACCTGTTAGATCAGGCCAGAGCTAATGTTACTATGTATGAGGTAATTTAGCAGTAACTTTCTAACAAGCCATACTGACCCCATACCAGAAATCACTTCTAAGAGGCATATAACTTGAATGCCTGAATGTATAAGGAAAACTTACCTGAACAACAGCAGGGCCACCTTCAAGCCATTTTGACTTTCTATTGCAATCCCATGAGATGCTGCAGTATCAGAGAAGGCTTAGTTCTATATTGGACAGAGAAATTATGTTTGGATGATTGAAATGGAGAAGATAAGTAAATGTTAATGCACTTGATTCTTTCTAGTAGAAGTCTCTACAACCATAATGCTAGATTTCTGCTTTGAGAATTTCACTGTGAAGAAAAGTTTGTAAGTAAAAACCCTAAGCACTCCTGAATTCTATATTCTTTCC
>NW_009954107.1:4081713-4083918 GCF_000747805.2 Chaetura pelagica | reverse complement strand
TTCAGTGATGTTTTCCCTTGAGTGTAAGTCTATAGGAGTGTGTGAAATGACTAGTGATGCCTTCTGTTCCTGTCTCCATCTTTACTGTCATGGTGGAAAGAGGTTTGACTTTATTCTTCATTATTGTCAAAAGAACTTACTAAACTTACTTATCTTTCCCATCCCCCCCAAGTCTTCCCCTCCCCCACCCCCCCTTTTTTTTTTTTTTTTTTTTTTTTTTTAAGTTAGATTAAAGGAGTGCAGCTCTGCTTGTATAAAATAATTTGAGCCAAGACTTTATTTTCATTATATTTCTAAGTACCTTTTCCCTTTACACAGAATATAACCAGGCATCAGTATTTAGCTTTATTGGTTCTGGGCCTGCCAGATGTTACATAGTCCCTTCATTTCTATGAGCTGTGGCAGACATAAAAAACCCTATAAAAACACTAAAGGAAAGCATACAAGATCAGATTTGGTTCAAATAAAATGTACCATTTGACAACATAAAAGTACCCCTGCTCTAAAACTGCTCTAAACAGTGCCAAGGCCATACAAGAATATAGAAGAGAAAAAAAAAAAGTAAAAAAAAAATATCTATTAGATGCTGAGAATTTGTGCACTTATATAGACACACCTGAAAAACCAGGGCATACATAGAAAATCTATTGCTGTCCAAAACAATAAGCCTTAGTACAGACGTAGGTACTTCTGTGGAGTCAACTGGAAATGGACAGAGGACAGGACAGTGTAGCTGGGGAACCTGATTATCTTGGCAGATGATACCCAGTTATTTCAAAAGCCAAGGACTTCAGCTTATTTCTTTCTTGTTTGCATTTGCAATCAGTCTGAGCACCAGTTTATGAGGTAGCCCTACCCACCAAAGGTCTCATAGATGAACAGCTGAGGGGGAGGAGAAGCTGAAGAAAGGCCAAGGAGCTGTGCAGTGACAGAGCATTGCTGGCTCCACATAGGTAGATTAATGACTTTACACAGATAGATATAGACGATCCCAAATAAATGATACTACCTCAGGTTGGAGGTGTGGCCAAGGAAGCTTCAGACAGCTTTTTACAAGTATTGCCCATTGAATCCTTATACAGGAAAGAAACCTCACTGCAGCTTTGACCATTAAAAAAAAATTGCAACATAATATTCTGTTGATATGTGGCAGGTACTGAACAGTTGAGGTTATAACCCTTTTCCTTCTGCTGAGGTAATTAATACCACTAGCTTTGTAATCTTACCCCTTATCATTATTCCCTTTATCCTTTAAGTAGAAAGGTTATAAACAAAATTCCATTTAAATACATAATAATGTCACATATAATGTACTTATGAATAAAATTAACCCAAATTAAATAAATGTTCGGGGTTTTTTTTTGTTAGATTTCATCCCAACCTGTTGATTTTAATATGTTGGGATAAAATACAACAAAAATTAACATTTAGGGTTAAGATCAAAACCTTTCCTTGCCAAAGAGTTTTCCACATTTCCATATTGGTTATTCTTGCAGAGACGGGCTGCACCACCATCATTTTATATTTTCAAAGAAGTAGAGAGCCCAGAGGCAACTGAAGAAGAAAAGCTACTAAAATTACTAGTGGTGTTTCTGCTGTATTTACAAGTTATTACCTGTAAAATTAAGCAGCACTGAGTGTTTAAAATGAGTAGTATCACAGCATTTTTCTTTTGTCTTTGCAGTAGTAAGAGACAGAAGCAACACTGTAAAAGCACTCCAGCTCTTGCAAGCAGCCAGTAACAGACTGATCCAGTTGCTCTTAGAACCACTGGGATTTGTGGTTTTGGTTTTTTTTTCCTCTGCAGTGTAGACTCTTTTTTATGCTTCTCTAACAAATGCCCATAAGATAGCTGCAAGCGATTCCATGACAAAATTTGTTTCAATTAGATACAAAGGACTTGAGCATTCATTTTAATGCATGTAGCAAAACAGATCTAATGAAGATGTGATTACTATTATATTCCTAATGAAAAATAATTTAAAAGTTTAGCAGAAAGGTTTGATACATATGATATATATGAAATCATTATTCATTTTAAGAAACTTATGAAAATTTACCCTTTCAAAGCATGTTATTATGGACCCTGGAGAAAAAGTAGGAAAAAAAGCAGAAAAACAAGCATCCAAGAACAGCTGAAGCTGTATCTGTGTCACTTTTAATTTTTGAGCAGTTGATAAAACAGTAAAGAAATTGGAACTGCTG
>NW_009954107.1:4065175-4081693 GCF_000747805.2 Chaetura pelagica | reverse complement strand
ATCCTAACCTTTTTTTTTTTTTTCCTAAAGTTTTACAACTTCAGTTTGCAAAAGAACACTGAATAATACAAAGACAGAGGTCTTGTATTCTGCATATTTTTTCCAGTAATCCAGGGAGACCAGAAGCATTATGGCAGTCTTCAAATGGGCTAATGTACCTGAAAAGATGAACTGTCATATATTACTGTGCTAGGTTCACTGCACAGGGCTAAGCTATCCGTCTAATTTGAAAAAGCCTAGTAAAGCAAGTCTTACACAAAAAAAACCCCCTACTTCCCTGAGGACAGCTAACATTCCCTTAATGCTTTACAGTTTTGTGCTGTTATTTTACATAACCTCCTTCCCACACACACTTCTAGTTTCTTCAGGCTCCATACAGAATTCTGTTAATGCCTCCTTAATGTTATTTATAAGGAACAAATAACTGCTCAACTGTGCTAGAATTATCCCTCAAGATTCTCACTGAAGATATTAGAAACAAGAAGATCTATAGAAGCAGCGTGAGGACACAGCATGTTTGCAGATGATTAATGCAAAAATCAAAGATGTTGATCTGAACATGCCCATAAAGGAGAAGTTGCAGAGATTAATCCTTAGTCACTGAATCCTAATCATTCTGCAAGATATGTAACAAAACTGATCTTGACATATTTTGCACACATACACTTCCGTGCTATATTATTTTGTATGAACTATGGAGCCATTATGCTTGCACATGCCAGCAAGGCTAGTATCAAGACTCTGTACCTTAGATCCCGGAGAGTCCAGGCAGTAAGCCAAAAGCATTTACTCTCTCCCATTGTACTTTAACTGCCATCACAGATCCTCAGCTGTGGCTGAGGAGAATGAGACAACTTGGAAGGTGTGCATAAATGTTACCATTCTCTTCCTTCATCCTCAGCATCTCAGTGCCTAATCTCCTGACAGCTCCACACTGAGTGTGTCAAGTGCCACACCTTACATCCTCTCTGTCTCTGTATTACAGTCCTTATGCTAGCAGCAATAATGTATGCCCTTCACAGGGGTTGCTCAGCTGGCTTCATGCCTCCGAGTTTCCCCCATTCCTATTTCAAAACTTAAACATTTTTCCAAATGCTGATTAGAGAGTGTAGTGCCATTTTCCTCCAGGAAACAAATAACCAGCACTGGTAATAGCTCTCTAGACAAATACAAGTTAATTGGATGCCTTAATGGCAAAGTATGCTGAACTGTTCTAACTGGATAGGAGGAAATTCACAGGTAAGAGCTTCTCAAGGAGTAATTCCAAAGAATCATTTGTGTCTCTGAGAAATCTGTCAATAATACTATTTATAGGACTTAAAAATGCCTTCTTTATTTCATTATTTAAATTGATAACTATCAGAGCAATGACAATTTAATTTTCTAACACTTTTTTTACAGGATTAATGATCTGAAGGGAACAAAAGTAGCTATCCTGTCTAACCCCTCATCATTACATTGTTTTGAAACACCATTTGCCATGGACACTCCATAACCTGCTTAGGTCACACACTTCAAAAGTTTTCATAATCTCTTCATAATTGCTGTATTGTAGCTCTCTGCTCTTTTTTTTTTGCTACAGTCTTGTTGACACATTCTGAAAGGATATTTTTTTTTTCTTTAAATGCAGCAGCCAAAACTAAATACAGAATTACAGCTGATGCATTATGAGTGCTGAGCCTGTGTATGGAAATGGCTCAGCCAACAAATAAGGGGCAAGAAAGTAATGAAAAATGTTTGAGCATTTGCAATTCAATTCACGTGTGACCAGAACAATTACTCCATTTACAAACACTCAAAAAAATTAATTGATTCTGAGGGTAAAACAAGCAACTACTTCATGGGTAGATTTAATATGTAATTAAAGCCTTTGATAATCATGGAGCATTGTTATATTCTGTACTAGGGTAATATTTTGATAGTGTAAATTGTTTTTCCTTTGTGAAACAGAGTTTAAGGACTCAGTATCACAGGCTGCATACTAAACTCAGATGTATCCAAGCAAATCTGAAATTATTCTACTGAAATTAAATCATTCCAGATATAGATTGATATGAAAGACATTAAGATCTGGTATCTTGTTGAGTTCCTTTTATAAAGACAAATATATTTAAATTGAAACATCTACCAAAAAGTCACAGAATGTTTATAGTATTTGCAATTTTATGGAAGCACTCAAATTATTGGTTTTAGTAAATGGCTTGCTTGCAGTAAAGAATCTCCTCCACAACTTCAAGACAATCTCCCAGAAATGTGCAAGATATGAAAGTCTACATGCTGTGATTAAAAATAAATCTCAGTGTAAGATTTAGGGGAAAAAATAAAAAGTAAGTTTATGTATATTGTACATATTTATCATGGAAAATGAATGATTTGGTGGGTAAAGGCAATTTTTGGAATTCAGATGACCCTGAACACACTATTAAGTTTCAGGTGCTTTGATACATTTTCTTAATTCAGGGCAGAAAAGTTACTTAGCAAATGTGGAAAGCAGAAAATTAGGTACTTTGGAAAAATATAGCTATAATTAAGTATTTACATTTTTTCTGTACCTTTTTCGTTAATTTCATAAAAGCTGAAGAAACATCACACATCACTATCAATGGGGCATAAGCAAGACTGAGAGCCCATGATTTAATAGCTCTGTAGCTGTTGATGCAAATCTCTCCTAACAGTTCCCTATTTTAAGGGGGGGGGGGAAAAAAAAAAAAAAAAAAAAAGCAGCTTCCAGTATGATGGTTCTTAGCTAACCCTGCAAATAACGAATAAAAAGTGAAAAATTAGTCATATTTTGATGTATTTTTCATTTAAGGAGGAATGGAAGACCATGAGAATACATTGTAAAAAAATAAAAATAAAAGTAAGTAATCTTTAATCTTAACTATAGGCAGTCATTGAACAGTCTCCTATACTCTTCAATAAATTGTAAGAGCAGTAAAAGGAAGATACAAAGCAACAGTTTAGAAGGCAGTTAATATAAAACTTCTGGTAGTGAAGCACTAAGACACTTCTGCGTCAGTGCTGCACAATTCTGCTTTTTGGGCTTTTAAGCCTCCATGTTTCTGCTCCCCAACTCTGAACAGAGATTGCTAAAAATACTGATGATGCATGGCATCAGCCTTGTCTTTCCTCATCCAGACCATATTACAACTGTGATCTTTTAGTGTGCATCAACAAGTTTTCTACTCACAACCGGGATTTTATTAATACTCTCAAATTTCTTAATTTTATGCATAGTTAGAAAGGGGGAAAATAAGAGCAATTAAAAGCTAATAATCAGAGAAAAAAATGGCATAATCTACTATTTCTTGCGTGTGCGGTCAGAGCACAAGAATATTTGGTAGTTGTGTGCTGTAGTTTTCTCCTCTAAACATATTTTCAAAATATTGTAGATTAAAACATCAAGTGACAACATAATGAAGAAATTTGTAAAAAGCAGAGAAGAAAAACATTACTTTCTCCTCTACTTAATTGTTATAGATATCCATGTCTACCAGGCAGCTCTTCAATTTAAAATATCATATGCTATATGATTTGTAACAGCTGAAAACCTGATTAGAGTGGACCTTTACATTTGTATGCCTCTATTATCTATGTCCAGACACTAAGGAACTCAAAGTTACAGCAACTCCTTGATTTTATTTTGTTCCTGAATATGACATTAGAGACAAAGTAATGCTATGACTGAAATGATAAGTAGAAAGCGCTTTTTCTTAAAATTCTGTCAGATTTATTACTAATATCTACCAATTATATGCATTTGAAACAACTTTTTTACTTGGCCATCACAAACACATAATAAGAAATAATAAATAGTATCACTAAAAACCTTCATCACAAAACAGCAAACCAAATAAAACTAGACTTTGTATCATTTTCATTATTAGAAAAAACAATCCTACTTGTATTTGAACAGTCTAGTCAGCTCACATAGTCTGGCCATAAGCCACCTGCACTGTGGTCCTTTCTTTCATTTGCAACCAGCATGGCAAATAAAAGCAAAAACATAGTTTAGAGCATCACTTTTAATGTTATTTGTACAACTATTGAAATACAAAAAGTATAGAAAATAAAGAGGTACCTCAGCAAAGCAATTATGCTTTTATCAGATCAACGAAGAGCAGAAATAATTTGAATCTTCACTTATGATAGATGACATGCCCAGAGAGCTCCTGCAGTAAGTATGTGCCACATTCATGATTTAAACTCAAACTCTTCAGCCAGGTTCTTGACAACCAGCAACCTGGGCATCAAGCACACCAGCTGGGTGGTCACTGGCTGGGTTGCCAGGCTTCCTGAGTAGCCCCAGGGCCCATGGAAGTTGAAACCAAATGGAGCCAGCAGACAGTGCATCACCAACCCCCCAGCAAGCAGGAGAGAGCTGAGAGGAGAGCAACTCAGCCTGCAGCCCATCATGTGGGCTGCATGAGGACCAGGATATTTCAGTGACCCAGAGAGCTAGTCACTTAGCTGTGTTATCAGCTGGGAAGCCAGGCTGCTTAGAGACTCTCATTCAAGCTGATGGCACCACCACTGTCCTTTTTGGAAGGGAAATGGAAAGGAACTCCCTCACATCAGTGGTCAGCAGAAGAAAATTTTCCTTTAGCAAATTTTTTGGCAAGGTCAAGAAAGGAGGCCTCTGACCTACAAATATTGCTGGAATTCTTTACAGCTAAAAGCACCTACAAAGCATGGAAAGATCAAGGCAAGAAATATGAGACTGCATGGAAGGCACAAAATGAAAACCTTACATAAACCAAAAAGACCTATGGGAAAATATCCTGCCAGCAAACATCCTTAAAAGAGGTGTGCCAACCCAGCTGCATCCACATTGATCTGCCTGTGTCTAAACAGTGGTCCAGACAATGTCAATACAATGTGAGGTACTGTGGCTCAGCGAAGGCTCTGTGGTCCATCTGCACAGTCAGCAGAGAATGGTGGTCTCTTCCTACGTGTGACATCTCTTCTTTGACAACAGAAATGGCATGTCATATGCCTTTTTTCCACCCCAATCTCTTGTGGGTTTTTTTGGTGTCCCATGTTAATTTCTAAAATCTTGGGCTCTGAAGCAAATAAAAATAAAAATTAAAAAAAAAAAAAAAAAAAAAAAGGCTTCAGCACTATTCAGCATGCTCAGACAAAATATTTTCCATTTTAAGGCCCATTCTAACAGTAAGACAAATATCTGGGGATAGCAAGGGGCAGGATGACAGGATGTGAAGATCAAGCCCTGTACATGATTTTTACAGAACTCACCACAGTGAACTTAATGCCTTGCTATGTGCACAGATCTGTGGTGTCAATCTGCGACACGCAGCCATTACTTCAGAACCTTTAAAAAAAGCCTTTTCCTGGAGTTGCATGACAAACTCCCTTCAGCTCCTCAGCAGGTACTCCCCGGGATGGAAGCTGGTCCAACAGCAGAGAAATGGTTGGGTGAACAGCGTGTAGGTAATGCTCATGATCTCAGCAGGGGAAATATTTTTTTGTGGAAGCTACTACATGCAATGGATTGCACAATGAGAACTCTGCTTAAAGGCATATGTTGTTGCCTGGATGTGATGAAGAGAGTGGTTTTGAAAATCCTGCATAAAACAAGTACATGCAGCACATCACTAACAGACGTTTTAAAAGTCACTGTTAGGCAGCAAGCCATCACCAACTAATAACTGTGAAGAGATACTGCTGTTCTGGGGATCTACATTGCTGTTTCACCATATGATAAATATATTTGTCTTTAAGTGCATGTTGCTGAGCATAATTAAGAATAGTAAAGAAATTATTTGATACAAAGATCTGAACACATGGTACATCCTATTCAGAATTTAATTGAATATTTCCACACAGAAGAATGGTTCTTTCTGTGGTGCTTCAATCTGTAATTTCTTCATCCGTTATTTCAGACAGCCAAAACACCCTCTTCTGGTCGTTATTCAGATTTTCTGACTTCCAACAAAAACCTTAGTCATTTATTCTATTCTAAGATCTGAAACCATATGCACAAGTCTTCACATCAGTTAATCCTGGCTACTGCATAACACTTAAATAGACTTCTATAAATACATGCCAGACACTTGAATAGGCTGCCCTGGGAGGTGGCTGAGTCACCATCCCTGGATATGTTTAGGAGTTGTTTGTATGTGGTGCTTGCAGATATGGTTTAAGGTTCAGGGGAGAACTTTGTAGAGTATGGATGATGGTTGGACTCAGTGATCCCAAGTGTCTTTTCCAACCTGAATAGTTCTATGATTCTATAAACACGTTACTAGTGTCTTTTTTGCCTCTACTCTGCAACAGCAGAGCCCACAAAATACATTCTTTTTCTGTTAGAAGACGGCTCAAAAAAAGTATATTAAAAGTTCTTCCCCCATTTATGCCATCCATCCATTTAAATGCAGCATTCCCTTGTCCACCAATACATTGACTGTGCAGGTCTGTCCACCCTTGGCTTTTCCGTGGTGCACTAATATCAGCACCTCTATTCTCCATGATGACCAGTCTTTTTTTTTTTTTTTTTTTTTTTTTAAAATGTCCTCTGTTGATTCCCAGATGATGATGGGAACCTAGTTCACCATGGCTTAGAGTTAAACCAAGTGAGACCTTGGGTTAGAGTTTGCTCTATTTCCTCTTCTGACAAGCTTGCTGCAGGCCTTTCTTTCTGCTTCACACAACTCCTAGTATTGCAAACCTCAGATCTTTACTGATGTTCCTAAGTATGTGATGCAGATCTTCAGAGATTTCTTTGCTCTCTAGACATAGGAGGCTATTTCAAGGAAAACTAGAACTTCCTTGCTGAATCATACCACAGCTTGTGGTCTATCTTTAGCTTGCTTGAGTGCTGTTTTTACAGGTGAAAATGGAATTTTCACCAGGTTGCTCACTCCCTTATTGTCACTGTGTTGTGAAAAGCAAACGTGGGGTAAAACAGACTGATTATTTTCTTCCAGGTGTCCAAATTCAGTGAAAAACTGCCTTTTGAATGCCCTGGTCAATTCCACTGATAATTTTCAAAAGACATTTTGCTAGTTTTCCCCTCCATGTTAGAGGAGACTAGCAGTTTAGCTGAAAATCTTCCATAAAATGAATTTTGCCTGCTGCCATAGAAAAGCCTTTACTTTCTTCTATATTTGCCCTTGCAGCTTGGCATATATTAAGCAAATGGGAAAACATTAGCCTGTGAATTAACTATTTCAGATAATTCTTACACACCCAGAATCTTTTTGTACAGTATTAGAGGAAGGCATGAGGCTTTACTTGTAAATTAACAGATAATTTCTTGTTTTGAAAGCATATATTCAAATTGGACAACCATTTTTATAAATACAGTAATCCAAGTATGAAGGCTGGGTATGAGGACTGGAGGTTAGTGTAAGAAATAGGCTAAAAGTAATAACTACCTTAATAATAATGGTTTGTCACAAGCATGCCTGTAGCCTGACCTGCTTTTCTAAAAAGGGTATCATGCTGGTAAGTGCATCTCTCTCCGACAAAAGGTTTATCTGTCATGCTGTGACAGACAAAAGGTTTATCTGTCATGCTGTGACAGATCTGAGTCACTCAAAACTGAGTTATGAATACTGCATATTGTGAAATACTTTGAGCTGTTTACAGTGTGAACCTCAGCTAAGATGTCTGTGAAAAAAAGTGAGATTAAAAAAATAAAAAAATAAAAATTAAGAACTATGAAAGGACCAAGTAAAAAGGAACCCTTGGCTGAGTGGATGAGAGAAGTATGGTTCAGCCTCTTCGTTACACATACCTAGAATAAGTGTAAAACAGAACAATCACAACTCCACAAAACAGGCTTGGAAGAATTCTGGTTTCTGTCTCAAGAGAAAGTTACGCAAGAAACAAAGCATGAGTATGAAGTGTGGTGTGCAATGGCAATGAAAAATAGTATACAAGAGACAATCATTATTTTCATAGAGTATAGATGATATTTTTTCTTTGCCATAATCCAGCTTTAAATCTTTCCTTCTACTGCAAAAGTAAATAAAGCAAAGGTATTTGCAGTACAAAATAAGAAGACCCACAAAGGAATGTGATTAAATCATTTGTCTTCAACAGTTATTCTGTGCAAGTGATTCTAAAATTCTCCCTTATGGGGACATGTCTAAGAGCAGAACAACAAATTTGTCTCTGAACATATGATGGAACAGCTCTGCCATCTGAAGCTCTCTCTCAGATCTCAGAAGTAAATTACATTGCCATCAGAATAATTTGGTAACTTGGAACCAGGCAAGCACTATACATGCTTCATACAGAAAGTGCCAAGTAATATCTTTAAGGCCAAAAAGGAAGAAAGGAACAGTGAAACTGAACAGGACATGGAGATTAGGATTTATAATCCTGAACAGTGAATATCCTTAGAGGTAAAAAAAACAGAGAACTGCCAAATACAGACAAAACACTGGTGTGCTGTTGTGTCAAGATTCCAGGTATACATGCATCTCCCAAGGCTAGACCTAAAGCCTTTGTAGACCTTCCAGAAACCTCAGGGTCTAACGTACCCTGAGTAAAAATCTGAAATCTTGCATCACCTTTTTAGCTGGTGTCATGGTTTGAGCTCAACCTGACAACAAAGAACCAGGCCCATGGCCACTCACTCATTCCACACACCGCAGCCACCATGGGATAGGGAGGACAAAGGCCAACTAGAAGCTTGACAAAGGACAAGGAGGGTTTGCTCACTGAAGACTCAGTTTGGGGAATAATAATAATTTATCACTAATCAAACACAAAAAGGGCACAGACAAAACAAAGAGCAGTGTTCCCACGTTACCCCACCTCTCCCTTCATTCCAGGCCTAAATTACTTTGTTCCCAGTTTCTCTCCCTCCTTTCCCCCAGTGGCACAGAGGTACAGGGTTTAGTCAGTTCACAGTCTGGTGGTTCTTGCCACTCCTTCCTCCTCAGGAAGAAGGACTCTTCAGTGTTCCCGTTTCCCCATGGAGCCCCTGCCATGGGAGAGAGTCCTTCCCACAAGGTGCAGCCCCTCAGGAGCAGACTGCTCCAGTGTGGGCTTCCCACAGGGTCACAGGCGGCTTCGGGAACAGTTACCTCCCCTGACGCGGGGTCCTCCATGACTGCAGATCCAAGTCCATGAGCTGCAGTCCACATTCACCCCTCCTGGAGCCTTCAGGAGGTGTTCCTCCATGTCCCTCTATAACTGCAGGGGGACAGCCTGTCACCTTGCCCCTGGCTGCAGGGGAATTTCTTTCTGCTCAGAAAGAATTTTGCTGCTCCTCTTTCCCCTTCTTCACCAACCTCAGGATCTCCACTCAGGCACAGCTTTCACCTCCCCAGCTCAGCTATTCTTGCTCTCAGCTCTCAGCCTTATATCAGTTCTTTCAGATGTTAATCTCAGAGGTATTGTCTCTCTAATGGCTTGGTGTTGGCCAGCTGAGCCTGGGGAGTTTTTAGTAGTTTCTCAAGGAGCCACCTGTGGGGCCCCTCCCCTGCTACTGAAACCATGCCAGAACCAAACCAGCTCAGTTGGTGAAAGAACATTAACTTTCCGAAATTAAAAATATGATAGAGAAATCTTCAGAGAAGAAAGACAGGAATGAATACAGAGCCAGTGGGGAAAATAAAGTCTTAGATTGCTTTGGACTTTTTGAGAAGGTGAAACATGACTAACCACAATGTGACAATGTATTTATTGAAAATTAAAATTGGTCAAAATAATGCTTTTTTTATAGCAGCCAAGATTCAAAGACAATTTGTGGAACTAAAATTCAGACTAAAAATAAGGTATATTTTGTGTAGAAGCATTCATGAAGCACAGGTAAAATTTGCTAGGCACTGTGATGGCAATGGAGATTTGGAATCAGGATGGCTGTTTTCCTTCAAAGATATAGGAATCCACTTGAGCAAAACCTAGTCTGACACCCTTCCTTAGAAAACTGCTATTTCTTCTTCCTATGTAAGAGACAGATACTAAATTTATCTTCGTCAACCTGAAAAATCTAACGGTCACATTAACGATTGGTAGCAAGGATTTGGCACAAAGCATCAGGGAACATAAAACTCACAAATATTTCCTAAAAGGTTCTGAAATACTGAGACATTGCACAAAGAAGAACAATTGCTGAAAGAAAACATTTATGTTCTTGTTAATATCCTCATTAAGCAGTTAAGAATTAAGCAGTGTAAAGTCCTTACTGTCCTTGGGAAGTGAGACTATTCAAACATCATAATCAAAAGGAGGAAAAAAACCAGCAAAATTATTGGGTATGAGAAGGAAAAATGAGAGACCAATGCAGGATGACCAAAAAAGGTTTGTATCATTGTAGAGCATGGAAAGGAAAGGGATGAAATGGCACATTGAAAATAAAGTAGATTAAAACCTTCAAAGGTGAAGAGCTCTAAAAAGGATTTGGAGAAATTAGGGAGTGTTACTGAAGCAATCAGAAAGGTTCTTGAGGAAGACAGCCAGAGGAAAATAGAACATTTTAAACAGATTTGTGGAGATATGAATTAAGAGACACTTTCCCCCCCCCTCCTTTGGAGACAGGGAAGATTGATCAGGAATCTAAATACTGGAATAAAAATTAGACATCTGTCCTTTTTTTCTATAATGTACAAGTCTGAATGTGTTCACAGGTAGGATGAAAGTGGTAACGCAACAAAACAGCAGGAAAAGACAAATATTAACACTCACAATAAGAAGTTCTCTTTCTCTGGATCTGAG
The DNA here is from genome assembly GCF_000747805.2 of Chaetura pelagica. NCBI lineage: Eukaryota > Metazoa > Chordata > Aves > Apodiformes > Apodidae > Chaetura > Chaetura pelagica. The sequence continues at coordinate 4,071,001 of NW_009954107.1, read as the reverse complement.
TTTCCAATTACACATTAGCAAAGAGATGGACAGAAATGTTTTACCTCTATAAAGATGGGAAAAGCCTGAGAAAAAGGTGGAATTCGAGGAGTCACTACTACAGAGGCTATAACAAAAACTTTTAGAGAAGCAAATAAAAACAGTAGGGAAAAACCACTGGCCCATGAAAAAAAAATAAATGTATACAGAATTCCAGTGCTACTTGTCATCAAGCAAAGTCCATGATGGATTTATACAATCAAAATGTGCATATTGATGCTGAGCTTGAAAACCACACATTTGGATGCAGAGCTAATTCTTTTTTGCACTGTATTGACTGTGGAGGAAAATCAAATACATAGTCACCAAGAGAGAGATCAAATACTGCTCACTATCCCCTGCATATCTCTACAGTTTTAAATGCACCATTGCAATGCCTTCCTGCCAGTGCAAGTGACGTTGTATAAGGCAAATTTTGACTATGACTGGCATTGCATCTAGCATATTTTGACAGTAATTGAGTCTGACACTAAACCCCAACTATTCTATTAAACAGATTACCTTGTTCAGAGTGGCCAGCTCAGGCCTACATATGCACCACTTCAGAAGTGAAGGGGAGGTATTTTACAAGATGACATATTGCCTGATGTACACACACAGTACAGTATACAGTTCCTAGATATGGGAATTGAAGATACCCAGCCATGTCAGGTATCAGATACTCCTTCACACAAACCTCTGAGCAACAGCTTGATTTGATTGATATGGTTTGAATTTCTATTACAAGTAAGAGTGTCAAGTTGCAACTAACTCCGTATGTAGGTGATAAAAATGCAGTTCTGTTAAGATAAAAAGTGAAGTTTTGAGATTTTCTATCACACAATAATTAGTATGTAGAACCTGAATATTTCACATGCTTCTCATTGTTAAGATTAAACATGAGAACAAAGCAAACTGAGCGACTGAGAACAATGGAGTCCCAACTGAAGACTTTCTCTTAGCTTAGAAAGCTTACATTAAGCATAAAGAAGAGTCTGCATAATTTCACCCAAGTCAGAAGCAACCGTAAATATGGGTTTAAGACAAGGACTTTACCTTTCACCTTTTTGACTTCTTGGAATCAGGTATGCCACTGACAGATCCTTTGCATTATATATATATGCACAGACAGAGATACACACACACACCTCTTCCATGTTTTGATGCAGTATATATGCATTGTAATGTAAGCACATGTTTTTAGCACTCTTTTTCCCCCCAATATTAATCAATTCCGTATTTTGATGCTTATTATAATATGGGAAAAATTGAAGAAGTCAACATAATTTAATTAATCCTTACAGAAAAATTCTAATTTGTATTGTTCCACCTAAGAAGTGGAATTCCCCTTAAGTTACCAGCTAGAGTCATTCCAGGATGAGAAACTCATCTTCTACACCTAAATTTGTCTTCCATTCAGAATCTAAGCAAAAGTCATACAGATTACAAGCTTTGGCAATGACTCCTCGAAGGCCTTGCTCTTAGCCTTGTTAAAAATCAACATACCTTGCAAAAAAATGCATTTTGCAGCATTTTTAATTTTCATACCTCCACACAGCTGAACTACTGAAGCCTGAAGTAGTGCACACACTGTTGTAACACTAATCCAAACAAATGCACAAGGTGGCCTTTTTTATGAGATCTTGCTTTGACTAATCAAAATTATTTGTGTAAAAGGTAGCCTTACCTAACTAATTAGAATAAATCACCATGGTCTAACATACTATTGTGTGCTCCAGATGCTCACATAATCTTGAGGCCTTATATCTGCTCTACAGAGGACTCCCTGCCATTTATGACGAATAAGATGTAAAGACTTGTGACTAACTAAGACTTCAGCTTTATTAGCTTAGTTTGTCTGAGAATTCACACAGTACAGGCCATGATCCTATAACTAACCACTCTCTCCATTTGGAAGATCTTCAGCAGTCTTCAGTAGCTTGCTTCCAAAAAACTACTGCTTTGTTACCTTTTCAGTAGATGAAATGAGAAATGCAATTTCTGTCCCCCCTTTTTTGTTTATTTTAAGGGAATGCCTTAATCTGCCTCTGGGAACCAGGAAACCAAACTCTGCATGAGATGAGATGTATCCTGGACAACTACCAGAAGCAGCTGCAAACAATTACCTTACTCTTATCTACTATGGGCTTAAAAATCAATTTTTCCCAAATTACTCTGGTATCAAATATGATAATTATTTCTTAACTAATAAACCCCAGTTTGCACCTGGTGAAGAATAATAATCTCAGGCAGCTCCTTCCTTGATGCTGAAAACTGTATCAGATAGTGTGACAGTGGTTTGTCCAACTTCAGTCCACTACTGGGATTTTGTTCTGTTGCAGCTTCCATGAATGGAACTCCTTTTTTGTCAAGTTACTAGGGCTTAATATTATAGAGTCTCTCATTCAGACTGCTTTTAAAGAGGGAGTTCTGGCATGAAAACAAGAAGAAATCAAGAAAACCTAGTTAACAACAATAGTTAACAACAAGAATATGAAGTAAGCCATCTGAAAAAAAGACAAGAACTTCACAGGAATATACATTCATATAAATCTCAAAGCTGTTGGTAATTTCCCCCCCCCCAGTTCCCAAGCCTCATTCAGAGACATCCTCTGGAAAACTTTGGGTTCTAGCGCTCTTTATTCATTAAATTAGTCAATGTTTGCTGTACCTTCCTGGTCTTTGGCTCTTTGGACACAAGATACACTTGTAAAGAAATAAAAAATTTAGTCTTGATACTGATTTTTTTTTTTTTCCTTTTTTTCTTCTTCTCTCTCTCCAACTCTCTGAATACTGCCATACAAAAGACCTGGGAAATGAGGGCCCGTCAAACATGGTCATGCTGGAAAGAACTTTGTATGAACACCTAATTATGTGCCAGCCCAGCACTAGTGGAATTACCCATAAAGATTAGGAGATTTTTAATTCTCTGTGTAAAGACTTCTTGCCAAGGCTGCTGTTTCTACTCACTGTGGTGTATTTTTGATGTGTGGACACTAGTTCATTAAGGTCAGTGATTCATTTTACATAGTCCAGTAAACAGGAACCTTAATGAAAATAATTTGGCTGCTAGTCCATTAGAGCTGGCACAATAAACAGCTGACTAAAGTATTCCAGTGTTCAGTGAACAATGATAAAAGTCTTTATTAAGGATATGCAGCTATGCCAAATACAATCATATAATCAACTGCACCAGAAAAGCCTGTCAACACATTGGTGAATATCATCAGTCAGATGATGCATCTGCTACAAGTGGCAGCTGTTGTGCTCTGGAGTATAGACAATTAGACAGCAATATACTCCTTGGACTATTTGCAGCACTCAAGTATGGTATGACACTTGTTAAGCTGTAATTCCTATATTTTTTACACCTACCCATCATAATTATTGAAAAATACAATTTGCCTATAGACGTAAGATTCCATAAACAATGGTAAGCATAACAGCATTATCACATGTATTTTCAAATTTTATTTTATGAGAAGCTCACAAATGGTAAGGCTAAATAAAATTATAAGCCTCTTAGCAAATTCATAAAATGCCAAGTAACAAATGTATTTACATGTAATGTGCCATGTGCTAGTGTGTAAATTCTTATATCTAATAACTGAAGTTGAAATCAGTAATATTGTAATTAAGGGCACATACATTTTGTGTAGAAGAAATATCAACTGTGTGAACTGGAGAATCAGAGTAAAAAAAACCCTCCATGTAAGTTTATGAAAAAACTGAGCGTAAATCCTTGCCTTTGGCAAAAATATGTAGTGGGATTAGTATTATTGATTTTGCTTTATTTCAGTAGCTCTGGGTTTTGCTTCGTAACATTAGATGTAGTGATAATTTTGATTGCATTATCACTCCCCTGATTTTGTCCAAGCAACAATTTTTTCTTGTAATGGGGAAATAATGCAAAGGTTTATAAAATTTTTTTTTATAGATAAGAAAAATGGACTACTGCATATGTAATTTAAAAACACCAATAACAAGAAGTTATTAAAGTCCTCTCTAATGAAGTCTTCCTCAATCTAGAACAATAACATGTCCCTAAAAGTCAGGAAAAGTTATGGACACACATCTGAATGCTAGGGGTCTTGCATATCATACTCAGATTCTTAAACTCTTGAAGTTTGTTCATCACAGACTGAAAACAAACAATGCCAATGATCCTTATATAAAACAATGAGGTAGACATAGAAAAATCACGTATACTTAACAGACAAATACTTTATTCCTTAAAATTATGACAAAAGCTTCTGGCCAGTTTTTCCTCCTTCTTTCTGGTAATAATTCTTGCCAAACATGAAAGAGAAAGAAAAGCTGTTACATAAAATCAAGTCACATAGGGTATTAAGAACATGGCTCCATGTTTTTAAAGTTGTTAATGTTTTTAATGTTTATATTTATTAATATTTATTATCTTTAAATGTTTTGCGATATTAAGGCATTTAATGTTTATAATACATGCTTTAAAACTTATGATTCAATAACTGTAAGAGTTAATTAATGGAAAATTTACTATTCCTTGGTTTTCTATTCTACAACATAATGGGAGGCATCAGATTAACAGCATTAGAAAAATTATGTTCTTCCCTCTCAAGCTTGTGATGCTTCAATCTTGTGAAGACTTTTTTAGTTGCCTCTAAGTTTCTTAAGTTTTTTAGATCACTCAGAATAGTTCTTAAGACTGGCCACAATACATTAAAAATAATGTTAATCTTAACCACTGCATATTATTTTTGTTCTCTAGAGCTCATACTGTAGGCAGTACAAACTCATTTACTGATGTTTTTACTCATCTCTTAGCTGTCAACCCTGTGAGTAGTCTCATAAAACTTACTGAAGGTTTTTGCCAACTAGCAGTTAAAGGCTTACATATTTGTCCCTAAGACTGGAACCTTAGTAAAATGCTATGGGAGGCAAAGTACTTATGCTGGTCCCCAGTAATGGAAAAACAAACATTTGAAAAAGGCCTCACTTCTTCCATGCAGAAAACACTAAACGATTTATTGCAATGATTTATTATGATTCGATTTTCAGCAGAAATTTAACTTAACAACCAAGCCAAATCAAAATAACAAAAACAAAACAAAAGAACCCAAAACATTTTTTGATGGAAAATTGGCAGAAGCTTTTTCTTAGACTCTATATTCTAACACTCCAGACTGTTGCACACAAGTTTTTTTAGCTTTCTGGAGACCTCTCACCCTGACAAGGGACAGCCACAGGGCACCTACTAATAGCCAATTCTCTTCACTCCAGTGGTACTTACCACACTGTTCCATGCATAATACTGACAGCATGAAGAATGCCTTGATGCAGAGAATGACAACCACCTCAGAAGTCATCTTCAGCAGTAACAAAGTAAAAGCCAGCACAAGAGTTAGGACTGGCAACTTGATCAGGAACTAGAGCCAAACCTAATCAGGCTTTTGAAAAGCAGGCACCGCCAGCTGCAGCAGCTCCAAACAATTATTACTAAACAAGCATCAGCATGACCTCCTGGAGCCTTATATAGCCCTTTAAGTACTTTTTTTTTGACCTTTATAGTATTGGTTGGGCAAGCAAGTAGGCTAGACTGACTAGAATTGGAAATCTTTGCTGGAGAGACACTGTCCAGGTCAGTTAGAGAGAGAAACCTGCCATGTGATTGATGGGGCTGGAAACCACACTGGATCAATCAGAATATGAGTGATTAGTCAAATACTTGGAAAATTACAGAATTCAGCAAGCTGCCCAAAATAAAAAATTTCCTCTAATATTCTCTAAGTGTCCCTTAATATTAGCCAAATGTAATTTTTTTTTCAATTT
>NW_009954107.1:4052799-4064787 GCF_000747805.2 Chaetura pelagica | reverse complement strand
CCCTACAGTAAAAAAAATTTTTTGCCTCTTAACTTCATGAATGCTCAGAGAATATCATAATTTATTTGCCAGGTAGCTAAAAGGGTATAATACCTTCTATGATTTTAATTTTACTGCAATAAACACTTTAAGAATATGAGGGGAAAGCAATCTAAAATTAGAAAAATAATAGGAAAGGAGGAACTTTGACAAGAAGTTATTTAAAATCAGATTTTGCTGAACTATAAAATGGTCAAACAAAACTAAAAATACTGTATTGGTGGTGTGTTTTTAATACAGTTTTTGCAAAGGAGAGCAAAAGGTCCAGACCATGTTTTTCTTGTTTTCTAGTAAAACTTGACTCATGTGCTTTGGGAAGGGCAGTTGCATGCATCTGTAGAACTTCTGGGACTTTGAAGCATGTGTGACCCTTGTTAGGAGAGATGAACAGTGTCAGAGGAACAAGTGTACCCTTTGCAGCAACACTTTGAGAGTAATAGATTTAAAAAAACACTCAGTGGTCCTATTAAGACTGCACTTTAATCGAAATGGAGTCAGTCTGCTAGCACTGAAAATTAAAAAAGGTTGTAGAGGAGTATTTATGCTAGGAGCTGGGTGAAAGCCAACAGGCACATAGGAGCACCTGGTTCAGACTGATGTGACCCCTGAGAGGATGTGGTTAATGTTCAATGTGCTTCTGAAAAGCCAGGAGGGAATAAACATCACAATCACAATAAAGAGACAAACCAGAGTGCTAGCCAGGCTAGCTGACTGGCATTTGCAATGTCAAAGAGTTCAGCAAGGGTAAAATTGACAAGTGCTTCTGTGCCAGGATTACAAGCCTAACACAGAGGATGGGGAAAGTGAACTCTACTGCTGATACTACTGGGAAGATTCCCACATTCCGTGTGTTCTCTGTAGCAGATAGGAGCTAAATCACTGCAGAATATATGTAGAAGTAGTAGACCAAATATATTAGTGTGTGTTAGTAACCAGGACTGGAAGGGATTTATCAGTGTTCTGGAGCATTATAAGAAGAAACTGAAGAGAAGATTGGGACTCTTCAGTTTGAAGAGCCTTTGAAATGGGCTGGAGGGGATGTGTTTAACATTTACAGTGGTGGACAAGGTGATTGCAGAGCTATTATTCATCAAATAGCCACATCGAGGTCTGGCCTAGCTGACTGTTGTAGGTCCCTTCCAACTGAAATACTCTGTTCTATTCTAAATCCCACAAAACCTGAACTAGGGGCATTCAGGGAAATTATTTGAAGATCAGTTTAAAACAGATGAATGAAAGTTCATAGTTGAGCAGCAGGCGATGAGCATTTGGAACTTGCTGCCATAAAAAGCAGCTGTGTCAGCAGCTTTAAAAAAGGATTACAGAAACTCATGGACACGTGACCCATAAACCAATACCAAAGGCACAAGATGGGGAATACAACCATTGATACTAGGGGAGTCCTCAGGAGAGAGGCTGTGTAAATTGGCCAGACTCAAGCTGTCCTTAAATACCATTCCCCTGCTGCCACTGCCAGATATTGGTCTGACTGAGACTGGGATGTTGGTTGGCTTCTGTGCATTGATTAGGTGTTTTCTCAAGAATCCACAGAAGTCCAGTGGAGATGCTAATATGAAAACTATGCAGAGTGCTATCTAAGGTGTTTTATTCAGAAGGTGATTAGGATAATTTGATTTGGAATCATGATGACATCTTTAAACTTAGCCATAAAATGAAGCATTGTTTCTCTGTCTTACCTTATGAAACTTGAGAAGGTAAGGCTATTAACCTGGAGAAATTTAACAAGATTAGCATTTACTACACACTATTTCTTTGGAGAAAGAGTCCCAACGAGTAACAAGTCAAATGGGTAGAAAAAAGAGAAGGCACAAGCAGAGTAATCACCATGATTGAAAACACACAAGTAAAAAAATTTTTAAAAGAAAATTATTCTCCACAGAGCACAGCTGATAGATAGTCAGCTCTTATACAGCTGATAGCCCAGTCTTCCCATATATAATACATTACAGAGCTGACACTTTCATGGGGGCAAGACTATGAAAACTGTTATTTACTTCCTCTTCTCCCTTCCTCCATACCATGATTACTGATTATTGCAGGTGTGAAGAGAACTCCGTTCTCCATTTTTCTGAACTCTTCTGTGTCCCATGATAATAAATACGGCAGTCATGCAGCTCAGTAGCTTGTTACAATTTACAAACCAATTTCTTGTTTGTTTTTAAAATCCTTCTCCAAGACTCCAGTGTTGTGGAACAGCTGGGAATATACAGTGGCCATCTGTACTACCTTCATCTTTTTAGAAATCAAATTGATTTTCCTTAGCCCAGCATGTGGAGTGAAGGGGTGCTCATTGCATGATGTGCATTCACACCATCCAATGTATCTGGGAAGACAATTTTAGTACGAGATGATGAGCATGAGAAAACTGCATTGGGGCCCATGTGGCATCAAGCTGCTTTTGCCCCTTTTGAGCAGGGTAAAGTTTTTATCCATGTTTCAAGGCTTTAAATATGGATAATTTCTGGAGTTGTGTAAATGAAATGTAGCCAAATGCCACTGATTTGCTTTGCTGATTGATGGCACTTATCCTCAAAGACAGAATGTTCATGTAAAGTCAGCAGGTCTTTTTAGGACTTGCACAAAGCACCTTCAACATAATAGATGCTGATATTACTCAAATCAAAAGTAAAAATGGGTATGATGCAGGCAGTGGGTCATAGAAGTCTCACAGAGATCTGAAAAGGGAAATATTGATTAATGTGTCTTCTCAAGTGTGGCTTTACTCAACTGAACTAAGCAAATTGAAGCAGCGTAGAGTATTCAGGAAAGTCTTTCACCTTCAGTATTTTATAGTAAGTAATTTTTAGACCTGCAAAGTATTGCCTTACTTTCCTTGATTTATGAAGACTGATCCAGCAAAATATTTATCATGCACCTAACTTCAAACTTCAGAAGTTCCAGTAAGGTTACCTGAATGACTCAAATACTTATAGCTAAATATATATATTCAGAGCTTTGAAGGAGCTTAACCTAAATATTAAGTGTAGTGACAAACCTGCATTTGGGATAAATAAATCCAAAGGATAAGCTAATATGTATTGAACAACTGAGAAAAAAAATATATGAACTCTGCACAAAAGAGAGTTCCAAACATTAAAAAGTATATGCCACTCACATGAGGGATATACAAAATGATGGAAAAACATAAAACATGAAAAGGATTATCATGTAGCTTATTTTCCAGATTAATTAAGTTAATAGAAAAGTTCAATAAATTGAAAGTGCACATTTCACAGAAATTTATACTAAATAATTTTATTTACATTTATTTAAAAACTGATATAATTTCACTTGTCATACTTCACAACATGATAATACATTATATACTTCTAAAAGGGAATAATACACCATTTAGAAATTTTTCTTTGGAATGTAAATACTTCACCACCACAATAGTCTAACTGAAGTGATATTTGCTGGGCAAACTGTACAGTGTCAAATTTAATTACATGTTTGCTTGTTAGGTTTCCTAAAAATAGATAGGAAAACTGCCTCTAAATCAACTGAAATTATACTGTTCTGTAAAATGTGAGACAATGTGATTTAAATGTATTTTTCCCTTTCAGTTCTCAGAAACATATGGCCATTAATAAAGTTCTATGGTTTGGATATATAATTTAAATCTCTTTAAAAGTACATAATGTACTATAGTTAAAGAAGAAGATAAAACCCACATTATATTAAAGCCATGCAAGATTTTGGAAAGTGGAGGTAAATAAGCAAATTCTTTTAGGAAGCAGCTCCAAGAATCTGGTTAATCATGTGATTACTTGCTCACAAATAAATGCTAACATGCATAAGAAGAGATGTTTATTATCACAGCACTGTAGAAAGCAGTGGTACAGTGTCCTAGACTTTGCCAAAAGAAAATGGAAGTACCAATAGCTTAATACCAGAATTTTTGCAGATCTACTGTAGTCCAGCAGTTTATGCTAGGAAACTTGAAGACAAGGTGGCAATTGTCATCATAGAGAATAAATACCCTTATGTAAAATTTGCACCACACATGATCTAATTAATCAGTAGAGATATAAACTATTTCTTTACAAGGTGATAAAAGGACTCATCTGGGCTTTAAAACTGTGACATATCATGTGGGCAGACTTAAATGTATTATGTGTTTAAAAAACAACACAAGAAATCTGCCGTTGTTCCTGAAATGCTTGTAAGTAGGCCAACTTTATTGTGTATTTATATATATATACACAATTTCTGAGTGCTGTGAAACAAATCACAGCAGAAATCAATGCTTGCTCGCAGTCCAGACTCTTATGTAAAAAACACCACCAACTTACAGTCAGATTCACAGAATCACAGAATTGTCATGGTTGGAAAGGACCTCTGAGATCACGGAGTCCAACCATTAAAAGAAAAAAAACCAAAAACCAAACACAAACCACCACACATACTTCACAAAACAACAATGATAAAAAAACCCACTTTGGCCACTTGAGCATGCCCTGAAATGCCCCATCTACCTGTTTCTTGAATACTTCCAAAGATGGTGACTCAACTACCTCCCAGGGCTGGCTCTTCTACTGCCTCACCACTCTTTCATTGTAGAAATTCCTCCCAGTATCCAATCTGAACCTTTCCTGCTTCAATTTCCCGCAGGACCCAACTTCTGGTCTTGCCGTTATTTACTTGGGTGAAGGGGCCAACACCTACCTCCCTACAACTTCCTTTCAGGTACTCGTAGAGGGAAATGAGGTTGACCTTCAGCATCCTCTTCTCCAAACTAAACATCCCCAGCTCCCTCAGCCACTCCTCATGTGACTCGCTCTCTAGACCCTTTACTAGTTTCATTGCCCTTCTCTGGACACGCTCCAGCACCTCAATGTTCTTCTTATAGTGAGGGACCCAGAACTGCACACAGTACTTGAGGTGCGGCCTCACCAATACTGAATACAGGGGCAGAATCACTTCCGTACTCCTGCCGGCCACACTATTCCTGATGCAGGCCTGGATGCTGGCTGCCCCTGATCCCCTGGCTGCCCTGCACTTGCTGTGTGAGGTCACTCAAGATGAGCCTCTCCATGATCTTTCCTGGTACCGAGGTCAGGCTGACAGGCCTGTAGTTCCTTCTGGCCTCTCCCGTAGATGGGAATCACATTAGAGGGACCTCCTCTGTTGACCAAGATTATGGGGGGTTGTTCTATCCTTATCTTCCACCTTAGGAGGCTGAACACCCTGAGAGGAGCTGGTCTGACTATTAAAAACAGAAGCAAAGAAGGCATTAAGTATCTCAGACTCTTTGTCCTAATTGGTTGCAATGTTCCCCCCTGCATCCAGTAAGGGAGGGACATTCTCTCTGGCTCTTATTTTATTGTTGATGAATTTGTAAAAACTTTTTTTGTTGTCCTTTATGTCAGTGTTCAAGCTGAGCTCCAACTGGGTTTTTGCGTTCCTAATATTCTCTCAGTATGACCTAATGAGGTCTCTCTACTTCTCCTGAGTTGCCTGTCCCTTCTTCCAAAGGTGGTAAACCCTACTTTTTATCCTAAGTCCCAGCAAAAGCAACCTGTTCAACCTGGCCAGCCGTCTTCCTCGCCTTTTAATCTTGTGACACATGGGGACTGCCTGCTCCTGGGCCTTTATGATTTCCTTCTTGAAGATCATCCATCCAGCCTTCCTGGACCTCTTTGCCCTTCAGGGCTGTCCTCCAAAGGACGCTCTCAACCAATGTCCTGAACAGGCCAAAGACCACCCTCTGTAAGTCCATCATGGGGGATTTTCTAACCCCCCTCTTTACCTCACTATGAATAGAAAACTTCACCATTTCATGATTGCTAAGCCCAAGATGGCCTCACACCACCACATCTCCCACTAGTCCTTCTCTGTTTGTGAACAGGAGGTCCAGTGAGGTGCCTCCCCAATAGGCTCACTTACCAGCTGTGCCAGGAAGTTATCTTCCACACACTCCAGGAACCTCCTAGACTGTTTCTTCTCTGCTGTGTTATATACAGCAGATGTCCAGTAGGTTGAAGTCCCTCACTAGAACAAGGGCTGTCGATTTTGAGACTGTTCTCTATTTCCTAAGTCTTGATCCAGTTATTTTCAGTTTACACTGCTCTAGGCTAATGTAAGCTTCAGTGATTAACTTCTTCTTCCAGGACTGCCCATTAGTACATAAAACATTTTGCCTTCTATAGAGTTTTCATAGCTTATAGGTTCCACAGTTTTGCCTCCGTGATGACCTTTGCCTCTCATCACAGCCAGAGTAGGAACACAGGTTTTCTGATATTGTCTGTACCATTTGTCTCTTATGAATAGTACATTTCTGGTCTTGGAAATTATTTCTGAATCAATGGTATCCCTGAAGCTTTTAATCTTCTTTCCTGCATGTTGGGCATGATATATTTGACAAGGCCAGAGAGGTAAAGAGAATTTTAACATAAAATTATTGCCTTCCTCCTTAAACTGTAAACCTCTTCTAATACCACTCTCTGTCTCTTTTTCCCATGACTTTATTATCTTTCCATGCTGTTGCTCTATTTAATGTTTTGACTGTATGCTCCCTTTCCCTGCCTGCATTTCGCTTCACCGTAGCAGTAACAATTACCTCAAGGAATAACTCACTCCCTATAACAATGAAAGACGTCAGCTTTAGTACCTGCCATCAGATTTTTCTCTCTCCTTTACACTTAAAAATAGGGATTACAAAAAGTCTAAAGATAAACCATGCAATGGAAAGCAAGGTCGAACCCCAATGATTAATATTCATTTCCCTAATTTAACACTCCTGTGACTAAAGGAAGGGTATTAGTGTGGTCTGCTGTCTCTTCCCGGACTCCTCCATCATGATACTGGGCCAAATTGTGAAAAAGCAGTGGCAGTAGATTTTTTTTGCCATTTCATTTTATGACTTATCTTGCACATCTCACAATTTCTTAATTAGGTTTTGACAAATGAATGCAGACTGCACGATCACTTAGAGCTCTCCATGTGTGGGTGTCAAAGCAGCATCTGTATTTAGAATTTGGAACCATTTTCAGAGGAAAAATTATACTAATATTAAGAAATACATTGTAAAAAGTCACGGACCATGGTTTTTGTTTTTGTTTTGCATGAACTTTTAACAAACATTTAAAGCCGAATGCAAAGACATGGAATTTGTCAATTTCCTATTGTCTTTACCAGTGCCTGAATCCATCCTAGTGTACTGGCCTATTTTCAGCTATTTCTGTCATAAACATAGCTACAGATGCAAATAGAAAGTTCACTGTCACCTTCTAATTGAGAAGTACTAAGTTTATACCTAGGTTACTGCTTTTCTCTTTTCCAATGTCGTTTTTAAAAAGAGTCAGGAGAAGAAAAGACAAAGAAAGTTCCATGGATATAAAGACATAAAAATTATTAATCTCCACCTGATTTTCTGTCAATTCCTCTGAGTTGATATTGGGCCTAGTGAGAAGTCTAGCGGGTGTTTTTTCACTTACAAAAAAAGAAAATCCAGCTTTCAATCATATTTCTATTGTGTATGGTTGTAACATGGCTGATTTGGATTCACTGTCTGTGCATCCCTGTCCTACTAATTCCTATGCAGATCAAAATCCCCACTGCCTATCTGTCTGTCTGCGGTTATTGTAATAACATATCTTCTTCATGCTGGGGATCACAGAGCTGCAAAGCGTCCTGACTGTTGTCTTCACAATGCCAAATGACTAGGAGTCCCCCTCTCCTCACGAGTACAAGCTCCCATAACTTGTTCAGTTCCACTGTAGCATGAGACACCATCACAGCTACTTCTTCTACTATTACATAGATACTGCATTTCCCTTATCAGCAGAGACTCCCAGTCTTCCAAAGATTACACAAAACAGAAAGGAATGCCATTGTAAAAGAAGGAAGATTCTTAATTTACCTAGGATTAATGAGAATGTCACCCATGAGCTACAGGAACAATATTCTCTTATTAGTAGGGGTTTTTTTAGTAGTTAGATGCATTCGATTTAGCACTTCAGTTGTTTTGTTTGTTTCTTTCACATTTGAAGGAGTAAATAAGTATATTGGTAGAGAGGGACAAATAATGAGTTCAATGATTATTTTTATTTTTGAAAAATCATCATAGAATCACAGAATAGTTTGTTTTGGAAGGCACCTTAAAGATCATTTAGATCCACCCCCCTGCATGGGCACAGACACCTTCTACTAGATCAGGTTGCTCAAAGCCCCATCCAACCTGGCCTTGAACACTTCCAGGGATGGGGTATCCACAACATCCCTGGGCAACATGTTACAGTGTCTCACCACCCCCACAGTAAACAATTTCTTCCCCATCTACCCTCTTCCAGTTTAAAGCCATTACCCCTTGTCCTACCACTACATGCCCTTATAAAAAGTCCCTCCTCAGCTTTTCTGTAGGCCCCCTCCAGATATTGAAGGGACTGGATGCTACTTCAAATACATGCATTTAATGATAAAACTTACAAGAAGTTAAAAGTTATTAAGGAGTTTATCGTCCAAAAACTTTCCTGTTTTTAGTAAGTCTGACTGAAATGGAGATTAACCTTTGTTTGTTTTCCTGCTCATGTAACTTCTGTTTTCATAAAGCAAATAATCTTCCTCTTTGGCAGAAACTTCCCCTCTCATACAGTTCCAGTAAGTTACACAGGCAGGAGTCTGATAAATAGACTTGGCTAAATCCTTTCTGCTTTCTATTCTTTTGTTATCTGGGAAGAAAGGAGGAGGCTTAGGAAGACAATTGAAGCTCATCTGAAGAGGTAAGAGTGGGTGGGAGTTAGAGGAGAGGATTTAACCTTCACTAACTGCTGCAGAGTTGGAACAAGAAAATAGAGTAAACATCATCTACGAAGAAAACAATGATGCATTTTTTCAGCGTAGTTCTGAAACATAGATATAGGCTATTACGCTAGAAAGAAGGTCTCTCAGTGGTGAAGAATGACTATGCAAGCTACCAAAATACCATAAACCACAGAAAAAAAAATCTCTTGCCTTCAGGAGAGTTTCTCAAACACTTAAGTCCTATTCTTCATGGGGCTCTAGAGGATGCTGGATGCTGAACTTCGCTTTCATAGATTGCACAAACTAGGACACACACATGTGATTTAAAAGCTCCTTGACTTCCCAGATCAAGTAATGCATTAAATTAACTTGATTAAGCCAAAGGCCAATTTAAAAAATATAAATTGCTTAGCGCTTAAACACACCAGAATTGGGAACACTTAAAAGGGTCAACTGCCCTTAGAGATGTAAATTTTCCCCAAACTGAGAGAAATTTTGTAATTTCAAGATTTATTTTCTTTTTCCTCAGGTATGTAGGCTATGCTTATTTGTGATATATGTAGTATTGACTCTAATCAGACCCTGATATACAATATATGGTTTTACCTTTGCTCTTCTGAACTTGTCTTTGTCCTGGCCTGTATAAGAAATATATTGGTTAAAGATTAAATAATACTTTTAAATTCAAACAACATAATCTGAAGGTCAGTCTAAAGTTTTAGAGGAGACACTATTTTACACAGAGTGCTTATATCAAATTCTAGTATCAGTATGGACTGTGTTGGATCAACACAATGTTTATCATGAACTTCTTTTCACCGCACTATTTATGTATCTTTTAGTGTCATTAGGTTTTCCCAGACTGGACTAGTCCAAGCCTAAATTAAATTACTAAAACTAATATTTCATGCTGTATCAACTGTTGTGTTTTAGCCACTTGAGACTTAGTAGGACCTGCATTACTGATAATTCTATACAACTGCTCCTCTTGTATAGAAATGACATTATGTAGGTATTATGTAGCTAGCTACTATCTGGCTACTGAGGATATTGCTGAAATCATAGTATGGCATCAAGCTTGGTGCAAACCAACCACCCAAATGCTCACCCTGCTCTCTGCCAGAACTCTGTGCCAGGCTGTGCTGTTTGCATAACTGATGCAGCCTAATTTAAATGTAGATGAGATTTGTTCAAATTGATGACATCACCACAAGACCTTTTACATGACTGTGTAATTATCAAGTGGCTTGTAAATTGATGCAGTTTAAACATAAAGATACAGTTTATATTTATGCTGGCAAGGTACAAAAGAACTTGAGTAGTGTAATAAGCTTTCACACTAGATGAGATGCAGCACGGTAATTTTAACTTTACTAATGTTGATGAAAAAAAAAATCTGTACCTCTTTAAAACTGGATTTTTTTTAACAAAAGTACTGCCCTTAAATGCAGAGTCTGTTTTCCCAAAACATTTTTAAAGTAAAACTCTACTATATTGTGAGTGAAGACAAAAAATTGAAAAATAAATTAAAAATATTACCATATGGCTAACATAGACAGAAACAAGAAAATGCATCCTAACAAAAAAAACACTATAAAATAAAAACATACAGAAAACTTAATCAAGTCTCATCATTTAACCTACTTCTTCCTCTCCTCCTTACAAAGTTTCCCACTTGACTATTCTTGAAATGATTTATGATAGGTTTCCTATTTTTTGTATCACATTTATTTATGGTTATATGGTAGCACCAGCTGAAAATGGTAAGATCAAATGAAAGAACTACAGGAGAGATTTCAGACTGACTTTGCCAACTGCATGCTGTAAAAGTTCTACTTTTCCAAGAAAAAGCGATTTCCAACTTCCAAAACCTTGTTATTATTTTCATAAAACAAAAAAACAAGGAAAATTAAAAGAAAATCTTAGTGTACTAGTTTTGAATAAAGTTATCTACAATTATAAGACAGACAGTCCATCAAATAGAAAAAAGATTTGTTTTACATAAAGCAAAAGAGTACAAAAGCACAGCTTTTGTAATTTTGGTAATATTGCAGTTTTACAAATATATTGCATAGTATGTGTAAGAAAATAGCTCTCATATTTTTTAATATATTTATATACACATGAAAATCATTAACATGAAGGTTACAAAACAAAAATGGTTAGCAGACTTTTTCTGAGTACTGATTGGAACAATATGATATTCAAAATTCAAGCCGACTTACATATGCATTACAGTGGATCAGCTGATAACAATTCCATAGTCTGAGGTTTGTATTTTTTTTTTTATTTAGACAATTATTTAGAATCTAAAAAACCCCATAAAAATAATATATGGTGTTAACAACTGAATAATTTAACATCCTTCATTAAATCCTTCTAGGCGTTTATGGCTGTCAACCCAGACTTAATAGCCCTCTGCATCTAAAATGGTTAAAAGTGAATTCCATTATCCAGTCAAGACACTGTTTTGCAAGCAAAACAGTATAAATTCAGTTAAAGCAAGCAATGTCTTGGCATGTTTTGGAATACATTGTCTTGTTTTCCTAGGAACACCAAAAGATCCTTGTATGTTTGAATGGTAATGTAATTGCACCACCTTGACAAAATTTAAACCCTGGAAAAACGTGAATAATCTACAGCTCAAAATGCTGCACAAATCTAAACTATGTTACAATTTCATGTTGTAATTACAACTTGTAATCTCTTCATTCCAACAGAATTAGTGGAAGCAGCAGTGTCATAGTGTTAGATATAATAGAAGCGTCAGTCTTTGGTCATATCACTTAACCAAGTAATGAACCGTAATACAAAACCATACAGCTAACAGTGCTCTGAGTGATTGGCTGATGCTTTTATTTTTCTTTCTTTGTTTTTTATTTTCTTCTTCTTCTTTTTTTTTTTTTTTTAAACAAGAAAGAGACAGTATCCTATATCATGACACATATTTCTACAGAAAATAAATCTATCGTATATGTTAAATACATGTAGCTAATAAGGTCTTTTCACAGATTTCATTGCTATCATAAGAATAGCCCTGAAGAAGTTGAACAGCAGCAATACCATCTTAGTGGTTCCCATACAAACATTCTAGTACAAAAAGAAGCTTTATTTGATACATGTATTCATATCGTATAAAAAAATTCAGATGAATTTTTTAGCCAATGGGGTTTTTTTAATTGC
>NW_009954107.1:4051418-4052728 GCF_000747805.2 Chaetura pelagica | reverse complement strand
AACTCTTGCCTCAACCAGACTAAGAAAGGATGTCTCTTTTCTAAAATACACAATCAAAATATTCAGTCAAATAAGCACTCTACATGGAGAAACATCAGCTGGGGCTTAATCAGAAGTTGAATGTTGGATATTATAAATCACCAACAAAGACTAAAATAACTTGGAAACAAGGCCAGGAATCTAGGAGAAAGATGACAAGAAGAATCTGAAAATTTCCTATGGCTTTGTACAAAATTACCTCGGCATTATAAAACCAGCACTGAAATAGCACAGCTATGGCTCCATGTTTTAATATAATATTTGCAGTGAGATCTTCTAGTTTCCTTCCATCTGAAATGACACTGTGGGATTACACCTATTTTTCTGATATTTTCAGGGCAAACTATAAGCAGAGCAGCTCTGGTATTGAGGTTCTCACTATTGCCAGCTCCATTCAAAAACAGTGGGTCTGTTTCTCCTTCCACTCAGGAATTATGATGCTGCTTACAGATTTTTGGTGTTCTGATTCTTCTAGTTATTCAGAATTTGTTGAAATCACTTTTCCAATACTCTCAAAAAACACGTGAGCTAGAAATGTACTTTAAACTGTAAACTGAGATTTTAGCCTTACAGTTTTCAATTGATTTAAAGTAAAACATAAATATTATTAAACTAACCAGAATATTACAACATTATGAGAACTCATTATACTATCTTATAGGCTGCTGAAGATCTAAAATACTCTATTTTAGACTAGAAGGGCCTCCAAGCAAGAAAATCCTGAAAATGCAGAGCTCTGTAGACTTACTGGTTTGGGTTTTTTTACTTTAATGTGCCATATGCACCTCTGCCCTGAGATTTTCTTATACAAAGTGGTAAATTATTGCAGCCTTACTGCTAAAATCAATCTAGTAACATAAGATTTTTTTTCTACCTGCCCACTTCCACTTTTAAAGGTTGAATTTTTCCATCCAGTGGGCAGAAACGTCTTTCATATGTGTTACAATAAGGTAATCATAGAAGATGAAGAACAAACAAATAAGGAATTCTCAATGGAAAGTTCATGAGAAAGTCTCTGCAAGACAGCCTGTGACTGCATTTTGAGAGGAAAAGAAAAAAAAAAATCTTTGTTGACTTTTGTGTAATTTGTAAGAAGCCAAAATTCAATTCACCAAATAGATCTGTCATTATAACCTCTTCGTTCTTATTGTAAGTAACCAGTGTATGTAGGTGTGCATAGAGAAGGAATATATATATGCTTCCTCATACAGATCTATATACTTCTGCTCCTGAAATACTGTTTATTCACATGACTTTCACACTACCATTCT
>NW_009954107.1:4022584-4051371 GCF_000747805.2 Chaetura pelagica | reverse complement strand
TATTGTATGGTTACACATTCTAATGTTTTATTATCACCCTCTTTGTTATTTTTATCTCTTTCTGTCCCTCTTAGTAAAAATTCTCAGGCTGCTAATATATTTTCTTGCAATGTTTGCATTGAAAATAATGATGATAAAATGTATTATTCTTTCCAAGTAAAAGAATAAAATTCTCAAAGAAATAACAAATCAGCCATTGAGTACATTCTTTTGAAGAAATAATGAATTAAAAATATTTCTTTAACTGGTAGAAATAGCAAATAGAGCATTCTTGCTCTGGGGTGAAATTTACACCTCTGAAGAGAGCCAATGGAAAGGCAAGGACCAGTCAAGCTGCAGAAACATCTTGTGCTGGTCTTCTGCATAGGAATGAATTTCACCTTAATTTAAAATAAACAAACCTTAGTAGGTGGTAATAAAATAAAAAGGTATTAGCTTGCTCATTTTCATTATTTTTTCTAAGAAAAAAAAATATCTGTGTAGAAATATCCACCTTGCACTGCTTGGCGTGACTTTAGAGTTACTTTTTCAAAAGCCACCATTGCATTGTTGATCTTACATTCAGAAGCCTCTAAAGCTGCATGCGAGGTGATGTACCTTAAAGGATAGAATGAAAAAGCACACTTACCTCATGTAATCAAGTCATCTTCCACAATAGGAAACATTTTTATACTGTTTTACGTTCCTGGGTTCTGCAAGTTTCAAGATACTCTTGTTAATCAATGTTGTGAAAAATTTACTAGCAGCACACCAAAGCACTTTCTATATTATTTCAATTACCAATCAAACCAAACTAGTATGAACATTGATGCAAGAAAGAAATTCCATATCAACCTTGTCAGAGAAAGAAGTCAGTAGTGAGACCTGAGTGCAAGTAGGGCTGCACAATTTAAACACAGACCTGATAAAGTCAATGTAATATCAATGTACTTTTTAATATTGAAAGCCATTTAATACGTTTTCATATATATTACTGTTACTTTGTAAACCTTAGCAGGAAATGGTAAACAAAAGAGAATAACAAATGTGGATATCATACCAGTTGGTGCATTGCTTCTCAGCATTACACATTACATCAGTACTAAGATTTGTACTGTGTTCAAATGGCAGCAGTTAGACACAGTTAGAAAATGGACAAGATACATCTTTGAAGATTTCTTTGTTTTGCATTTGCCAATTATAAGTATCTTGTGAAGAGCAACACACTGATCAACAAACATATCATCAGTATTTCCTCTTTACCCTGATTTTTTTTCTAGAAACCATATGTTCCACAATTGCTTCACGTGCAGTAGCCATGAAAATGCTATATAAGGCCATTCAGATCAGACAAACTATAGCAGATGTCTGTTCAACTCTGCAAGGTAATATTGCTGAGCACTGCCAAAATCTGCCTAGTGTACAAAACCCTAGACTCAGTAGACAAAGAGTAACAACACACCTTTAAAGAAACCAAACTCAGGGAGGGATTCTGTCTCTTTTTGTGTTAAAAACCATTTACTGAATTTGTTTAGTAAAGCAAGCATCACACAATGCTTCAAAATTTTAAAATTCAGGGATAAAAGTTTACATCCAAAAAGATGAATGAAAATTGTGCTTTCAGACAGTAAAGTTACTCATCATACAGGGGAACCAATTCATCTCACCATCAGATTCTAGGAAAATTTGTTTATGTACTGTGTGTGTGTATATATATATATATGTGCAGTTCATATCCAGGTCCTGCAAAAATCTAGAACTATGTGCTTCACTTCATGTAGCAAAGGCACCTGTGTTATTCTTCCTTTTGGACAAAAGGTGGTATTATGTTCCAGGTTTCCTGATGAAGAATACATTGATTTCTGAATATCTCACTCCCATCTCTGCACTGAGTGGCAACACAAACCACAAGAGAAGGCAGCGCTGTATTCCTGCTTACACTGGAAGAAGTTGCTCTGCAGGCCGTTTGAAGCATCGAACTTGTCACAAGGGAAACCGAGCAAAACTGTGAAGCACAGGGATAGTAACAAAAGGCTATTCTGGTGTGAGGATAAATTGGAGTCTTTTTAGCTCCACAAGCAGATGTTGCTACTGGATTGACATGTGGAGCCTGCTCCTGCTGGGGACAGGTAAAGTTTGCCATTGGGACAGACGCAGAGCTCGTAGATGGTCTGTCGAGGAGCTGAAGAGCTCGGGGAGGAGGAAGAGGAGGAGGAAAAGGAACCCACTGGTAGATTTCCCAGACGTATTGTATCTGCGTCTAAAAATATCTACAAGAGAAGGGGAAAAAAAAAAAAAAAAAAAGAGAGTAATTAACTTTCAGCATCATGACATATTTTAAAGATGTGCTTTGAGTAAATAATGAGTTTTTTAGAAATATGAAAAAATAGAAATAATGTAGAATTATTTTAGAAGTATTAGAAAGATTATTAGAACTATGAGTTAGCAATAAATATTTTTTGAAAAAAGCTGTCAACATTTCTTGTTTTTCAATTCTTTGTAAGTGTATCATTACTACAGTATACACAAATAGTTCACCCAACATGTTTATTCAGATACAAGCAGTGTCACACAAAAACATTTTGACAGTATTCTTGAATAGGTTGAATTTTCACTTTTACATTTTATGATTAAAATTATTAATTCATGGCAGTAGCATATCGTTGCTCTGGAATAATTTGTATTTTAATAAGTGTGAAATCATATTAAAGCACATTCCCCAGCGTGTTTCTGTAAAGCAGCTGGAAATACGTGCTGAACTGTGGTAAATTGTAGGGGCTTAACAATAGCTATATTAGGAGAATAATTAAATAAGGGTACAGAGTCATATACAAAAAACGATGAGCTTATTTGACCTAAATTAAGAGGAGGAAAAATTTCAGGTTAAAGTCTTATTATGAAGGTCATTGAACTATTATCTTTTTTTACTGAATATTGATTGATTGATTAAAAATATTGTGTTTGTTAAATCTCATCTCATTGGAAACAACGTAAGTCAGTATGAGACTGTAAATACCAGTAATGTTCATGAATTTGTATGGATTCCTGCAATATTTACACTTATGTTACCTTTTCAGGGTGTTGAATAAACAATGTAATGAAATTGGGTAACTAAAGCAGGAAAAACCCGTAACTTCTACCGCAAAAACAAACAAGTTTACAGCTGGTTAGAGTTTATTCTTAATTTATGGAAGGAGTAAATGAGAACCAAGGGAAGATCAGATACGGCCTGTGAACTTCAAGAAAACAGGTTAAAAAATCAAAATGGCTTTAAGACCTGTAGATAACAGTACAAAGCTAACAAAAATTAATTCCTTAAATACTTACTAGTGGTTTTTATAAGGTATTGAAAATGAACAAATCCAGCTTGACACCATGATACCATAATGTTGGCGTTACATGTAAAGAATCTGGGGGAACATGGCATGTATGTTTTTTCTGCAGGAGACAAATATTATTTTATTATTAAATAATTATTTTATTATAAAATCAGTGGTAAATGGTAGAAAAGTAGCGCAGATGCACTACTAAGCTCCTGCTGGAGAGAATTGAAGGACAGCAGGCTGGGAAAAATTTGAGAAGATTGGATAAAACCCCATACAAAGACTAATGCACATTCATGTTAACATTTACAGCAGAAGCCTTGTAAATGATTGGAATCATCAAAGAAAATACAGGCTGACAATAGCCCAAAACAATATAGCCCCCATTGTGGTGAGTTCTCCAGCTCCCAGAGTAAAATACTGTCATTACTGGGAATTGACACCAAAAGGGACAGAAAGGGAGACTCTCAGAGACACAGGTGACAGCAGCATGGCAGGATATCTGTTTTAATTCACATCCTGACTAGTAGAGGAATTTATTACAAAACTAAAATGAAGCAGATTATTATCTTTGTTCTGTAATTTATATGACAAGGGAATTATGTATTTACACACACATATACATCTTGCTGCTTTAAAAGGCCAGTATCACAGATCTGAAGTAATTAGGAGACAAAACCCCTGCAGAAATAATTTAGATGGAAGAAATGCAGATGGTGCTGGGAACAATTTAATAATGTTCTGCTAGAATTTACAATTGAAAAAAAAAAAGTTTACATATGTAAAAACATTTAGCTCAGATAGGAGTAAATTACTATAGCAAGCATAATAAGAAAACAAAAAAATGTCACAGGGTGAAAAAAAAAATAAATAGTTGCAAATGAGAAGCTAGGAATTCGTAAAAAATAAGGAAACAAAGGACATAATCATTAATCAGTGAAGTAATGAGTAATTAAAAGTAATCCTTAACTTCCCATACCAAGATTAAAATAAATGTTAACAAGTCTGCTTTTTATGTAGCAGTGGTAGAGTTATCAATAGTATTGAGTAAAAATCCAGTAGCATTCAACAGTGTAAGCTCCATGTAAGTATAAATGTATCTTTTATAGTGAATAGTCCTCAGCATAGTTCTGTGTTTGGAGGAAGATCAGGTATTGATATCAGAAAATTACTGTGATAAAATACTTTCAATTTCAACAGTAACTCAACAGGATATTAAGTGGGAGCCAGTAACATTATATATTTTTAATCAGCAGCTCTTGATAACTTTCAACACATAAATCTAACAAAAATATTGAGCAGACTTTTGGACTTTTATTACTGATTTTCAGTAAGCCCTGATACACTTGGAGTATCAAAGAAGATAAAGAAAAGACTATTTCTATGATTTGCTTAAAAAAAAGAATCAAATCAGGAGATATAAGAATGTTATATATGTGCTAATAAAAGGTACTTCCATGTAGAAGGCTGTGTAAGAAAATCCAACAACAATGAAAGATTAATTAGTTGTATTTTTGTCAGGGCATGTGACTGATCATTGTAACAGTTTAGCTGCAGTTCTGTAGGGAAGGATCATGGGAAATATGTGAAAGAAAATTGGATGGCTTCTAAAAGCCATGTCTAGATTGAAAAAAATAATTAACTCAGAAAAAAATCAGAGGGTATATGTGTCAGAGATCAGGATATATTAAAATCTCTTGAACTTTATTATCTTTTTTTTCTAGGAGCTCAATATTTTTGTGTGTTTATTTACAGAATCACAGAATCATTTTGTTTGGAAAAGACCAACCAGTAAGTCCCACCAGTAACTTAATTCTACTGAGTCCAGTGCCTCCGGTGTCATAATCTTGAGAGGTATCTGTTCCTTTCCCAGCACGAAACCCAGAACATCTAGTGAGCAATGTGAACACCTGATGAGCCACGTGAACACCTGAGAAACAGTGACGTGGCTCCTTGTGAGGGTGTATCTGCTGGGGTGAATCTAACAAGCTCTATGCTTTTATAGAAAGCTTGGAAGGCTGTGCAATAAAACAGACTTCTATAGCTAATTCCTGGGGAAGCCCGAGATGCAGAGGATTAATAAATGGCTTAAAGATGGCTTAAAGCCAGCAATAAAATCTATTCTCTATATATGCTGTCAAAGTTATAAATAAAAGACTAAATTTAGAGATGCAAAATTGCTATCTTTTAGTTAAGCAGATGTCCAAATATACCATCATAGTTGCCCAATGCATAAGGAAATTCAGAGGGACATAGTTCATGTTTTAGGACATACCCTCTCATCTCCTATCATCTGCTAAAAAAAAGAAAATAATGGCTGAAAAGTCCTCCAACATCAGTAAAACTTTAACTACTTACCATTTTATGCTTGATGTTATAAGGTGCTTAAAAAGAAAGGAAGAAGTAGCAAGACAAAAAACTGAGCAGTATGCTCCCAGGGAACATTGTTGCTGATGGCAGTAGTTAATGGAATTGCCTGTACACATGGTATGTCACTAATTTTTTGTGCTGGGAAAGGCATGAGAGAAGCCATTTAATACTTCATATGCACTAAGACCATACAAGCCAAGCATGCTCTTTCTGAGGGTCTCACTCCAGCAGATAAACAGGCAAGGATAAAACAAAAAATAATTATCCATTCTTGAAACAGAAGACTGAGAGATTACAAAATGGAAATGTCAGCAGCTACTCAGAGAAAGGCTGTTTCAGAAAGAGCAGAGCACTGAGCAGCATCATTCCCTCTAAATATTTAAGGTTTAGAAATCCTAGATGACTGCTTCATCCTGTGCACCTTAGTGCTGAGAAAAATATATTAGCCCTATAATATTTAAAAGGAGATCTGATTTCTAACTTACTAAACTAGCAAAATGAATCAGCCTGTAGGGCATGTGATAGGAATGGATACATTGCATTCTTTTAAAGTATGTTGTTTGCTAAGTCTTCTCTTTTTTTTTGTTGCAAGTCATCTACTCAGCAGACTGTTGTTAATCAGAACAGTCAGAGGGAAAGGAGAGGAAGGCAAGCCAGAAAATATAGATTATCTACAAACCAAAGAACTAAACTGAAGGAAAGAACTTTCTGTGGGCAAGGTATAGACACAAGGTAAAAAATCAAGTATTCCTACAAACCATTTTATACAGAGATATAAACGCTCTCCACTAATTCTTTGATGAAGTCCTCTCAAGAGAGGAGATGATAGGCTAAATTGATAAAGCCAAATGGAAAAGTTAGGATTGTCCGGCGCAGAGCTACAAAGATGATTAAGGGAGTGGAACATCTGCCTTATGAGGAAAGGCTGAGGGAGCTGGGTCTCTTTAGCTTGGAGAAAAGGAGACTGAGGGGTGACCTCATCAATGTTTACAAATATGTAAGGGGTGAGTGTCAGGGGGACGGAGTTAGGCTTTTATCAGTGATGACGAGTGATAGGACAAGGGGTAATGGGTGTAAATTGGAGCATAGGAGGTTCAAGGTGAATATCTGAAAAAATTTTTTTACTGTAAGAGTGACAGAGCACTGGAACAGGCTGCCCAGGGAGGTTGTGGAGTCTCCTTCACTGGAGACATTCAAAACCCACCTGGATGCGTTCCTGTGTGATGTACTCTAGGTGACCCTGCTCTGGCAGGGGGGTTGGACTAGATGATCTTTCGAGGTCCCTTCCAGCCCCTAAGATTCTATGATTCTATGATTTATAAACATTGAAAAATTTTCTACATTCATGTACAGTTTGATTAGACAGATAATTATATAGCGCTGCAAAGGCATATTTCATGGCTAACGTAGATAAATAATGGCAACAAAGTGGAGGAAATGTGGAAGAAATGAAGAAAAGCCGAAAGGCAGGCAGTTCATCAACTGGTATAAGGAGACAGTATAATGACATCTCACTAAATAAAACTTTTGCATTCCGTTAGGCTCTTCAGAATTAACCTGAATTATAACAATGCAAGAAATTTTTTAGTCTTTTTGCTCTTCTAGATAAGCTCTCAGATGCATACATACAAAGACATTATATAGATTGGGTCACCAAACTCAACTACATAATTTTCAAATGCTGGTACATTTTAAAATTCAAGGTGAAGATGAAGTGTAAGATAAATTGCAGTACTTTCATTCATGTGGGCCATTTGTTCTAACATTTATCTATGTTTTTGACATTTAATTTAAAACCAGTCACCTAAACTAGCTTTCATTAAATCTGAAAGATAGTTCTGAGAAAAAGAAAAATCATAATGGAAAATTAAAATATTAACTTGATAGCATATATACTGTAAAATCTAAACATATGCTGGCACAATATCTGGAACCGTATCTGTCATAATGATTAATAGTATTGAGGAACAGTTAAACAGTGAAATGAATGTAATGACTGGGATGAAACTGAACAAACTACATATTCAGAGAAGACTAAAGGAGCTAGTACAGTATAGTGTGTTGAAAAATATATTCTCTACAGGAATGAGATCAATTGACCACAAGACCAATGAGACCTTTAGGCCAAAGAGTGGTCTGGTGTGGTGGATGTTCTCTTTCTAAAGATTACACCTCACACAGGTGGACATAATCACCCTGGCAAGTTTCTTTTTTTGTTAACATTGCTCCCATTCCCACCTCCATGTTATGCTTGGAACTATCAACAACTGAAAGTGATTTGAAAACTAACGTACACATATATATATATATTAGATATAATATTGTACATTAGTGAAATGTATGGTTCCTGCTCCAATGGAAGAATTACAGTCGTGTTTCATTTTAAGTACACAGTTTTGTAAATTCATGTTAAATAAACACAAGCACATATTGTGACTTCTGAGTTATAGCCCCAGTGTCATTCAAATGGGTGACAATTGAAACAAAAACTTGTTGGTGTATTTATTGTTTCTATTGAGGAAATAATTTCCAGGGATGATCAAATGGGCTTGCTGTGAAATTTGATGATCAGAAGTTTAGGACGTCTAGTGTTTATGGAATGCCAATGGAAGTCTTGTACACAAGAATTCTCAGAATCAAATTCTACATGATATTAGAAGTCTTTGCAAATTCACTCAATCAGATGTGACCCCTTTATGATTTATGTACCCAACTCAGAAAGGGAAATGTATTTGGAATATTTGTACTTAGTCTACCATGTACAAAAACATATTCATTAATTGCCGTTCAAATCAGAACTAGATTAAAAGGTGATATTGATGGAAAAATACTTTATGTATATAATGAATAATTCATTGTTATTGCTTTTTCTCTTTCTAATAAAATGGCTTATGGTCCTGGCCTTCAAAATTTGCCCATGAACAAACACCCAAAAGTTGGGTGATATAAGTTAAAACTCTTTGCTTTTGTAGTTTCGGAACACTGTATTTTGCTTGTAGACTTCTACATAGAAGGTGTTTTTACTAGAAATTAACTTACACATTAATAACTGTTTTAAGTTGAAAATGAAAGGTTTTGTTTAAAAATAACTTAGCATTTAATAATTTTAAATACCTGTCAAAACATCTTAATAGAATTATTGAAAACAATAATTAAAAACACAGAAAAATTTCCATTCATTTCTCCTAATCTCTTTCCTCCCAGACAGCAGTGACAAATCAACCATTTAATACCATGAAAAAAGGCCATGAAAACAAAGTGCAGCACACATTTGTTGGATTATTTTTAGCGAATAAACAGTGGATCTTTGAGCTCTAGAGCCTGCCATTGTTTATTTTTTACTGAACTCATTTCATTCAGATAAAATATCTACATTTTTTTTGCAAACATTTAATCTCAAACAAACATAACTTAGCTGAATTGAAATGATGTAGGAAATATTGTTGCCTTTGATCAGCCATTCGTCTGTATTCCTGAAAGCAGCTTGCAGAACAAGGTAATTTTATTGAAATATATTTGGATAATGTAATGGGTTTAGGCATGTTTTTTTTGTGTGTGGTTTTGTTTATTTTTGTGGTTTTTTGTTTTGGTTTGGTTTTTTGTGTGTGTTTTTTTTGTGTGTGTTTTCTTTTTTTATGTTTAAAACATAAAAACCATCCACAAAAAACCCCCACCAAAAACAAGGCTTTAAAATGGTACTGTTGGTTAGACTTATAAATGAAGATTACTCCAGTTTTATGAAGTATTAATCTCTGTGCTAAATAAATCTCCTGGACCTAGAGATTACTGGATAGGATTAGAGATCAAATGTTAGCACTGTATTCATGTGTTAGTCTCTACAAAATAATCTTGGGTGTATGCCTCATAAACTGTGTTGTGCTAAAATGTGTAAATAGAAACTTGGCTTCTTGGTTATTACACTGAGTTGAGTAAAATTTGTCTGTTAAAGTGCACTCTCATTTTTATTGTGACAGCTATAGACCTCACCAAGGGATCAGCCTCATTATGACAGAAATTGCCAATTATTATCTACAAATGATGCTAAGAAGTGTAATTTGACAAGGAAATGCAAGGGCATAAAGCAGAAAACAGGAAAAGGTCACAGACAGGGTGACTAGTATGAATATGTTTGTAAAAATGAGAAGCCTGTGTGCATCTTTCTCCTTTTGTGTACTTATTTTTTAATAGTCAATGGGATGCAATGAAAGTGCAGGGCCCAGTTTACATAGAAGCTGCTTGCAAAAGCACACAGCATCTGCACAAGCCTTGTAAGAGCTGAGACTAGTTAGCAGCCTTCTCCTTTGAAGGCTGATGTATTGTCAAAACCATTAAAATTTGCTGTTAGACCAATGAGTGGACAACCTTGAATAATCCTTTAAGCTTGTTACCATTATATGATAATGTGTTTCATGTTAAATTCTAACATAATTTTGTGCCTAGCAAAATCCTGTATCTACAGAATTCTTAACAAATATGTATTTTTGCATTGTGTTTATATGTGAAGGGAGGAGGAGTCAACTAGCAGACATTGGTGTTCAATTTCCAGACAAGAAATGTTCCTTTTCTTCTTATGTGAACCAAGAGATTCAGCTAGAGCCTGGAACTTCACATCTTATTTTCCTTGTAAATTATTGCTGGTTTAAACCATTGGTTATGGTTTATTTATAGAATAATACATAGTTCACAACTAAATGCCAAGCTGTAATTGAATCAAAGGATTCTGCTGATGCTTTGACTCACAAGGGTGCAGCTCAAGAGCTTTCTAAAGGACAGCAGAATCTGAGTTTAAATTACAGCCTCCTGTATGCAGTCTGGAATCACGCATTATAGTGTGTATTAGGGGTAAAAGGATTATTATAATACTGCAGTAAACAAAGAAAATGTATCAAACAGCAGAATTCAGAATGCTTGCAGAGACTTTTGGTTTATGATGTGGGAGGCTAGAGTTTTTACTGCATGAGAAATAAGGCTGGAGGAAGAGTATTTCATAAAAGCATTTAAGTTCTTAAAAAATATTCTGAAGCTATTCTTAAATACAAGGAAAAAATATTTTTGTAGATTAATCTACAGTAAATTCAAAGTGTTCTGCTACATGGCTATACCTAGTTGATTCCAGATGACACTATTTTCTGGCATATTAGAGAAATAATTATGCTATAGAAGAAAAATCGTAATTTACATATCTTTGATGATATTTGAGTAAGCTGTTTCCTCACATCAGAATGTAAATTAGTCCAGCAATTCCCTAATGTGGCCAGGGTAACTTTGCACAAACGTTGGTGCTGTGGAAGCTCATCATATGCCTTCCAAAGTGTTTCTGCATTTTCCTCAAATCATTTTCAGTGTAAGAGATAAAACGGTATACTATAAAGGCATTGGTCAGGCTTCAGGATGACATTTTTCCATGGATTAAGGGTACAGATCTTTACAGATCTTACTGGAATTGCAAGTATGCAAGAGATAAATAGACACTTTGAACTTTTGTCAAATGTATGTTTACAGAACAGCTGCTTGGGAAGTAGTGGCAAAAGGTTGGTAACTTGTTTTTTGATAACTAGCCATCAAACATTTACATTGGAAATAACATATGTGCCACACAGAGGAATATATTGATTTTTTAATATGCCAAGTCTGCTTAACACTGGCATTTTTTTCCCTACAAAGCATTTAATACTGAATAAAATTCCCATTCTGTTTAATATTATTATAATATAGTCATTATAAATTTTCTGGGTTTCCCATTGTCAAAGTCCAACTGAGGGTCATAGGACATTATTTCCAAAACTATATTTTCTCTAAGTTGTATTAAATACTTAAGAAAAATTAGAAGTCATGCAATAAACTCACAGTGTTGATATAGACAAAAATGCCTGACGAATCCATAGATTAAATATTTGTACAGAGCACTACAGAGAGGCACAATACTGAACCAAGACATTATAGATATAAACATTGCTTCAGGGATCATGGGGTATTGAGGAGAGGTAAGTCTTTCTTTTGGCTTTTTTTGCCCTTCTTTTTCATTTTCATTTGAGTATCATATGTTCTGTCTGGCAGTATCATGATGAGAAAGAACAAAGAAATACATTATAAGTGAAAAAGTTATGTTAATAAATGTAGGAAGCATACTAGATTTAGCCTGATAGGGATTTATGGAGGGAAATCAGGAAAGGTTACAGGAAATTCTAGCCCTTGCAATAAAAATACCTGCAAAAAAGCATAAAGATGAGGGAGAATTATATTTACTATTAAAAGAAGTTTAGATTGTCCCTACTGGTATCTTGGCAAGCTTAGGAAACACTAACACAGACATCATATTTAGAAAGGTGGTAAGTAAAGATGAGAGATTATGGGAAGAGCTGGTTTTTGAAGAAACTCAGAAATAAGATGGGACCTGTGGCATATAAATATTTGAGGCTCCGGATTAAGAAAATATCATGCTTTAACTATGCAGGACAGATAGTTGTATCAACTTTGATGAAGTATATTCGCTGAAAATGTTCTTTTCTGCATTGTAATGCAAAGAGTGTGCATCGCAGGAAGAATTATCTGTCACAGATGTGAATGCTGGTTTTGTTTATTGTCGCTCATTTGGATAGTTTGTAAGGTACCTGGGAACTTTTGGTAAAACTACAAAAAGTAAACATAAATGGCAAAAAAAAATATGGTAAGAGCTACATTCCTCATTAGATATTTACAGTAAAGAACGGGTTTTCTAAAAATGCTGTAACCTGGCAAGTCCCATTGAGAACAATTTGAAAATCTAACAATTTCTCCAAAGTGTCTAGTAGAAATCTGAGAGCCTTTGGTACCCCTGCACAAGTTTTTTTTTAAATGCTATAACATTAAGGATTGAAGATGGAAGGACTTTCATGCCAGTAATTTTTCATGTTTCTGCAATACACAGACCAAACCAATGAGCAAACTTTAAACCATTTTCATGACTTCACACCATACCAAAATATTTTTGTGTCAAGCTCATCACCGAAACAAGACACTGATGAAAGAGCATAGTGGACATATCATTGAAGCATTCTGTCCTTCTTACAGAGATAGTAACAGTTCAAGGAAGTAAACCACACACAGAGTAAATCCACTAAACCTCTTCATCATGATTTTATGAAGTATTAAACCAAATTAATCCGAATTTCTCTCTTCCTTAGTTTGTCAGCTTCATCCAAAGTAATTTTTTACCACTATCAAGCTGTCTCTGTCTCACAGATATGCTGAAGGACTAGGTAGCTTTTTCCTTGACTCTTAAAGATAATTCTCATCTACAGTCATTTAACTAATAAATTTTCCACTGTGAAAGCAACTTGGTGATTCAAATATTTGCAACAAGCAAATAAGTATAAATAATTGAGCAAGCTAAACCAAAATTACTTTAACATAGGCAAATGCAGAACACTTCTTGTGATGTTTATCTTGCTGCTGAGTAAACTATTCTCATATTTGGATAACTCTGGGCAGAGCTGTAGAGCATTTTGCTACCAGCTGAACTTACTTCCCCTTCTGTGGACTGTAAGTGCAGTTCTTTCCTACAGGTAGCCTTTAAGTCTCCTGCAGCTGCATTGACCTGCACTCCCCTGGGTGCTTCCATCACCAAAGATCTAGTAGGAGATTCAAGTCTGAAAGACAAAAACAAGCACTGAGAAAATTCACACTGAATTCCAACCACCCAGCCCCAAAGTCCTCAATACATGCAGATATCACAGTATCACAAAAAGGTAGGGGTTGGATGTAATCTTTGGAGTCCAACCCCCCTGACAAAGTAGGTTGCACAGGTTCACATCCAGGTGGGTTTTGTAGATTACTGGTCACTGGGCACCACTGGAAGAATCTGGTCCAATCTTCTTGACACCCACCCTTTAAAAGATATTTATAAGCATTGGTAAGATCCCCTCTGAGTCTTCTCAGACTCAGGTCTCACATCTAAGAGAGACACTCCAATCCCCAATCATCTTTGTAGCTCTCCTCTAGACTCTCTCCAACAGCTCTTTGTCTTTCCAGGGCAGAGTAGAGGGAAAGGATAACTGCCCTTGACTTGATGCCCACACTCTTCTTAATGGACCTTGGGATACCATTGTCCTTCTTGGCCACAAAGGCACATTGCTGACTCGTGGCTAACTTGCTGCCCACTAGGACTCCCAGATCCTTCTCCCCTGAACTGCCTTCCATCAGGTCAATGTCTAACCTGAACTTGTGCATGGGGTTATTCCTCCCTAGATGCAGAACCCTACACTTGCCTTTGTTGAACTTCATTAGGTTCCTCTCCAGCCTATCACTGAATGGCAGCACTGCCTTCTGGTGCATGAGGCACTCCTCCCAGATTTGTATTATCAGCAAACTTGCTTAGAGTACATAACAGTACCTTCATCAAGGTCAATGATTATTATGTTGAACAAGACTGGACCCAGTACTGACCCCTGGGGAATATCACTAGCTACAGGCTTCCAACTGTATACTTTGTGCCACTGATCACAACCCACTGGTGGTGGTTCTCAATCCACCTCACTGTCCACTCATTTAACTGACACTCTCTAAGCTTACCTACGAGGAAGTTATGGGAGACAGTGTCAAAAGCCTTGCTGAAGTCAAGGTAGACAACATCCACTGCTCTCCCCTCATCTACCAGTCAGTCATTCCATCACAGAAGGGTATCATATTGGTCATGCATGATTTCCCCTCGGTGAATCCATGTTGACTACTGATTACCTTATTTTCCTCCATACATTTAAATATATTTGGAAAGGTTAAGAAGTAAAAATCAGTTGTATGTATGATTCTCTCACTACTCTTTATGGCCTGGAGAAAGAAAAAATAAATAAATATGTATTTTAATCTATTCCTATTTAAGACAGCATTTAAACATGTACTGATAGAAGCGTGTCTGCTTAGTGATGCTTTCCAGCATTAGTACCTAATATACTAGATTGTACTAATGCTGAAATACAGGTACGTAAGAATCCACATGTCTCTGTGAGTGCTTTTGTAATGACAGGTTAATAACTAAAGTCTGTTTAGTGACCAGTGACAAATGTTCAATTAAGTAAAAAAAAAAAACCCCAAACAAACAACAAACCCAAACACATTAAAAGTTTTAAATAATGATGTAAATCTCATTAGAATGACTTTGCCTTCACAGGCTCATTCATATTTCAGGTAGGAGTAGCAGCATTGTGTATGAAAAACAGAGGAAAAGAAAATCTGTTATGTCTTTATTACTGGAGTTTGTCTTCATGCTTTTTTGGTTCTGCAAAATACTCATTATGCTCTACAGCCCTGTCATAATAGGGTTAAGATGCTTATCACTGGGTCTTTGTCCTCCAAGCAACAGTTGTTCTTCTACTGTCAGTCTTTCAATTTGTCTCTGCCTTATACTCAAGATCCTCCATCAACTTTAATGCAGAGCTATGATACTTTTATAGCTACGTTATCTCACCATTTTGTACAGGTTTCTCTTGAAAGGGAACTACTAATGCAAGGATTTTGTAGAAGTCGTGCTCACACTCTCAATAGCAAAGATGATTTGATGAAAATTATATTGAATTAGGAAAGAAAAATTTGGATTCTGGTTGTGTTCAGCTGTAGACTTATTGCATAGCGAGGGAAATGTCTATTAATCTATTTATATCCTAGCTATATAATACATTTCCACTTTACCTGAACAAGGGATTTTTAAAAAAATGAAATACATTAATGATAGAAACGTACAGAATGAGTAGCTTGAAGAAAAGATTGTATTTCCCTCCTCAACAGATTTTGAGTGTTAGGTCACATCCATCCAAAACTGTAATACAGTATGAGATCTATAAAGGAAACAATAGTTTGACAAAGAATTTGCTACAGAAAAGCTGAAGGAAAGATCTGCCAAGCAATGGAACAAGAGAATTTCAGTGTGTTTCAACTACTGAATTTTCAAAGTGTATAGAATAGTGATAGATTATCTTTATGAAATAAAAATGCCACATTTGCATGTGATCTCACTGAGATTGTGTCTGTGAAATATTTCTGTTTGTTATATCTCATGGACACTCAATATGGGAAAAAATAAAACAAACCCAGAAGCAAACAACCAAACAAAAAACTCCCAAACAAACAGGAAAGCAAGTATTTGGCAACACAAAATGAAACTATTAAAAGCAGATATCCAAGTAGAGGAAAATACTGTTGTAGCTATGTATATATATATATAAAACCCCAAAGGTTACATGCTTATGCATGTAGATAGGAGCAGTAGAAAAATCTGTATTTCTATCAGTGCTAAGTAATTTTCTTTCATTTTTGACACTCTGAAGGGAGAAGCTGATCGAAGGTCTGCAGTTCTTTATACCAGAGAAGAATCTAAATACCATTAAATATTTAATCGTGTACATCAGTGTTTTTCAGGTGATGGCTTGTGAACTACTGATGGCTTTAATACAGCAGCAAAAGAGCTTTCAAAACCTTTTAGAAACCATATAAAGTTTGGAAATTAGGCTTTTGAAAGTACTCTGTTGCCTTAATGAGATTTTACCTTGAATTTAAAAGGAAACTGAATTGTATAAATGTTAAATGACTGGATGCTTCCATTCCATATTTTTCAGCAGCATATATTTCTGATTTATAACCTACCTTCCTGGAATATAAACATTTCTCAGTGGTTTCAGCTGCCATTTCGTAATAATGAAGACAAAAGTGCGCTTAACTACTTTTATTGCATTGAATTGGTGGATATTGGCAAAGTCAGAAATATTTCTGGCTTCATACATCAAAACCACTCTCAGACCTGACCAAAATTTTTCAGCAGGTATTTAGCAATATTTTTTGAGAATATTTAGGAGCATTTTCAAGAAACTGTGATTTTGTTTGAGGAATCTCAAACTTTTTTCTTTTTTTTTTTTCTGTAAATACGACAGCACATAGCTCAGAGCTGTTTTGTCTAGTTTCACTGCTGGTTTTCATTAACTAAATTAACATAACTTCCAGTTTGTCTGAAATGAAGATACTTGGGCTACTAACTTCTGAATTTCAGGAGCTGTTAATATCAGTATTCTACACATTGTGGAGTAGAAATTTCTTTTTCAGACAATAGATTTTTTAGCAATTTTCTGATATCAAATAATGTGGTAGAAAAGTCAATTAATGGATAATGATAAGCACCCATCTGTAAATAAAACTGAATGCCTAAATCAGTTTTGTAGTTACTATTTTACTTATTCTTCTTTGGATGATCTACATCTGAAAAGTGACTTGTGCAATCTGCAGCATGCTACTGGAAATGTAGCAGCCTATACAAACAGATTATTTACTCCATGTTTTGATATAAATTATGTTTGATATGCAGCATCTTTATGATACATTTTTCTTTGTCATATTTCTGAAAACTTTAATCTCTCCTATGAACATACTGTAACACTCCACACTGAAATATTCATCTTGCCAAAGCAAAGTGCATTATTACACTAGCATATCAGGAATTTACTTTCCTTTCAGACTACCTATGGCTTGTCACATTGACGTTTACATTTTAGTATTTCTTTTCTCATCAACAAACAGCTATGATGGCGAAGGTAACTGCTGCTATTATTAGACAGAAAGTACAACACTGTAGGCAAGATAAAGAGGCTTTTAAAAAGAGGTTGATAAATAATATAATCTGTAGATTTGCTACATATGATGCAGACAGATGATCTAAAGAGAGCAGGGAAGGGCTTCTTTCTTTTTAATTATCAGTGGTTAATTTGTGAAAAAAGATACGTTTCAGAGGATCAAAGCTACATGAATTTGAATTGAATTCATTAAAGAATTATTGCTAAAAAAATAAACTTTTCAAATATCTGGGATAAGTTCCTTTGAACGTATTAAAATATTTCTCATCAGAAGTGCAGGAACATTTCGCTTTCATTTGGTATATTCTGTTTACAAGCTGACCCAGATTTTACTAGAGAAAAATATTTTTTAAAATTAACAAAAAGGTTTCATTTAGATTTTAATAAATATTTGAGATTTACCTCTTGAATATCCCTCATACTCACATGGGATATTATTTACCTATGTTAATTTTGCTCTGTAGTCTAGCAGAGGTATATCTTAAAATAGAAGAAAATAGAAGATTCTCCTGTGTAGATGTAAATAATTTATTTTCTTCCTGTCTATTTAAGCAGTGGATTCAACCCATGCTGCTTCGTAAAATGACTGATATGAACGTCTACCCATTTGGAATTTGTACTCAAAGCAGGGGATATAAAAATATGCTGTAGAGATCTCACATATACAGCAGGTAGTCGTTTCTTCCTTACTGGCATCTTTACACCTGGGGGTCAAGAAATACTTCAGTACTTCCAAGTATTTAACTTCTATATATGACAGTCTTGCCAACACACACTGTTGTGGCTTTTTTCAGTTTGCATAGGAATCCTGTTATTTAAAAAAGCTTGTCAAATACAAAACCCATGGAAAATCTACACATTGAGTTGGTAACCTTTTTTTAGATTAAAATAATTGTGACATCGACCTTGTTGCCTGCAGATAAAGTGTGTGGCAGAGTGGGGCTGCAGGGAGGTAAGATACCCAAAGAGGAGGAGGGAAGGCAAAAGGATGTGCAAAGTCTATCACTATCCCTCTTCCTGCTCCTTCATTGCAAACAAGCATGTACAACACTGGAAACCCATAGAACACAGGGCCTTCCTCTTCCACAAGTGAAACAATTTTTTTCCAACCAATAATTTTGAAAAAATGGTTTTCCAGAAACCTCAATTTTAAAAAAAATTATATATATTCATTCAATTTCTCTTTAAAAAAAAAGGAACAGCTGTCTGCCCTGACACTCAAGGAAGCTGTCATCCAGTGAGACCAACTCCTTAAAGGAGTTCACTGAATATGGATGGTGCCAGATAAAATTAGGGTTTCCATTAAGTCCATTTCCTGAGAGTCAGGCTGCAAGCTCCAGTAGTATCCATAAAGAATAACCAGGGACTTCTATGATCATGGTCACAAAAACCCTGGAAGCCTTTTTTTTAAGATACTGTCACTACTCAAACAGAGGATTCTTAATTAGCTGCATTTGAGATCAGAG
The DNA here is from genome assembly GCF_000747805.2 of Chaetura pelagica. Lineage (NCBI taxonomy): Eukaryota > Metazoa > Chordata > Aves > Apodiformes > Apodidae > Chaetura > Chaetura pelagica. The sequence goes on along the minus strand of NW_009954107.1, from coordinate 4,032,642 downwards.
TGGGAATGGTATTAAAATGAAATTACTATCCATTAATTTCAATCTCATTACTTATATTATTTACAAGATTATAAATGCACTTTAAAAATATATATATAAAAGTAACTAAAAATCTCTTTTTGATATGCTTACATGTATCAAAATGCATATGGATCATTGCCAGAATAGTTATTTTTCCTGGAGCTTGTATTCCAAACTTTTTAACCAAATGCTTATTTTACTTTTTTTTATTGAAATGCAAGGGTAAATGTGCAGGCCTCATGAATTCTTAATATTGTTCACTGATCATCAATTATCTTTTATCAAGAAAAATTCTCATATGTTCATGTGAAACTTTTTTTGCTTTATATGGGAATCTAACCTTTAAGGGCACAATTCGACTCTCTAATTTGTGGCTTCACAGAATGAGTCCTAAGTAACAGAACTTTCCTGTGAAAGTTAAAGAGGTGTTTTATGAAATAGATAATGGTCTAAATCAGTAAATATCAACATGACTTATTCCACCCCCCGCCACTCCCCCCATATCTAATTTTGCCACTCATGGACAAGAAACTTACATAAAGAGGGAACATTTTTACTTAAATCAGAACAGTAGAAGGGCATTCTGGATAGCATTTCATGTTACGTCTCTGCTCAGCAGATCACTGATTGTGGCATGTGTCAGCATGCCTTTATTGAAAGACATGAAATTCCCATTAACCTGAAAATCACCTCACTGGAGTCAAATCTGAGTTCTAATTGCCTTGGATGTGTCACAGGTTTCAGTTCAGTGGGTCTGCATTATCATAGAGATACTTGAAACAACAGAGTATTTTAATGTTATTTGACATAGATGATAAATCAGTAAAACAATTTCAGCACATATGGAAATAAAAAACCTCATCTAAGAATATAAAAAATATTAGCTACTGAGGAGGAAAGTAAGGAACAAAATGTCATTGAATAGTTTTTCAGTGATACTACTAAATTACTAGAAAAATTGAAGCAGCATCAAGGAAAGGTGAGGAGTGCTGGAGAGGGCAAATGCTTAAAGCAAGAGCTGGACAAAATAAGCAGGTGATGTGAGGAAGGTTAAAGAGACTGTAATGCATTGTTGCTTCTTAGACTGGGTAAGAGTGTAGCCACAATAGCTAAGGACAGGGAAATTATCAAAAACAGAAATGATACTAAGAACATAAGAAACCAAAAACCTAACTGGAATCTCAGGTAATAAAATACCATGCGTTTGAGAATGTCAAGTCCAGTAAAACTGAAACCTTTGAAAATCAAGAAAATTAGAAGAAATGTAAGGTTTTGAGCATGAGTCTTAATTTCTTAGAGAAATGCCACAACATACTTGAAAGTCTAAACTTTTAGGTGAGACAAAGATCTGCGTATGAGATGATCCAAAATAGTCTCTTAAGGAAAAGAATGGGAAATGGATTCCTCATAGCCTTGACACCTTAGAAAGACCCCTATTCCACCCAAAAACATTCCCCTTCCCATAATCTTCCCTACTTTTGTTCTGACCTGAAACCCCTTCTACACTTGCCCTGCTGATCTGATAAACACTCTTATATGAAGTTTATTTCCTTTCCAGAAATTGCTTTGTTACATGAATTGTCTTTCAGAATATATTTCCTTAAAATATAAATCTATCTTGACAGAAAGAGATTGAAGCAACATGCCCACAGATAATGCTCAAGTGGCTGTCAAGAGTAGGATCTGAACATCTTACTTGCCTGAGTGAGGCTGAAGAGATAAACTGGGCTCTTTGAACAACTGGAAACACACGAGAACGGGTTGACATAAAATCTTCTCATTTTGAAAACCATTAGCTTCCCGTGATTTCAGAAGTGACAGAAGTGACAATCTCCTAATGACATTTTCAATATTGTTTCCCTAAAGGGCCTTAAGCTGATATAAATGGATATATTTTAGGTGAGATAAACTGGTTTTGATCCACATCTTGAGGAAACTGCATCTGATGTGGAAAATCATTCTGCAGAAATTCTTTTGACAGGTCTGCCTCAACCTCTGTAGATTAAGCACAGCAGAGAGCTTGTAATATACTCCCCAGCAGAAAAAGGTTTGGTGAGCTTACTTTCCGTCATTTTTTTAGGGCAAGCAGCATCTTGGAAAAAACCTACAAGATAAAATAGAGTGGTAGACTACGAAGAAGTAAAATAGCTCTTTTCTTTGTTTTTGGAAGTGAATTCTATGTTGAAAAACAACCAAGGATAGAATAAAAATTGCAGGGTAAGGTACAGAAAATAATTTATTTTCCCTACTCTTTAGGCTGCCTCTGGAGTTCTCCATATAGTTATAGACATAAGCAATAGAAGCAGTTTGGTGGACTGAAGAACTGGTAGTTTTATAAACTCATGTACTCCCTGTAACTATCCAACACACAATCCCCCATCCTCTGAACCTGTTCTTATACACAGCCTGTATGAGTTTCAGATCCTTTGTCTGGCTCCAACATGCTGCTAGGAGAAGAACCCAAACCATACCCCCTGTATCCACTACTACAACACTATTTAGAAAATCCCTGTCCTTTGTGTACTTTAACCACGACATGATCATAAAGCAAGATATGTCAGAACTTGAGGTTAGTTTGAAGCTGTGTGTATACAAACAGGTAAACTGCCAGCAGTAATTACTAATAAGACTAGCTGATTTCCTGTTAGCATCTCTAGTTTTTGCAGAAAACACATAGAAACTTAAGGATCTTTTGCCTTTCTATCAAGTATGGATGAAACTGCCTAGCTGGTTCACAAATTATCAGGGAGATGAGGGGAGACAGCAAAATTAGGAAGTGTTGTTTTCTTGGGAAAGTGGCTAGAGTGGCATACAAAATGGAGATTCTTTTTTGAAGGACAAAAAGAACAAGTAGAATGAAAAAAACTCTGGAGAGAAATTTAGTATAAAGAAAAATAAGGAAATTAAATGTTAAAAAAATACATAAATAGCACTTTTTATTATTGCAGTAGTAAGCCTATTCACTTAAAATCATAAGACAGGAAAGGAAAATACAACGAATGTTAAAGCAGACTTATTTGGCCTTAATGATGCATAATAAAAGTTTTATGGACTATAAGAAGTATTTCAAATCAGTTTTAATCAGAAAAACTTCCACAACAAGTGGAACAACACTGTATTTGGTTTAGAATCCAAAGGATTTCAGAAATTAGTTCTGGCGTCACTAACAATAACCCCCTAGGTATTGAAGACTGCTGCTCAATTTCAATTTTTTTTAAAAAGTTACACACTTCTACTTGGAATATCTGTGAAAAGTCAAATACTTGAACAAAGCATGTGCTTTCATATCTAGTCCTAGGCTGGAACTACATTGAACTAGAACATGCAGCAGCAGTTTGGGTCTGAAAGCAATGCAAGAGCCCTGGAGCAACTTCAGATAGAACAAGTGTCACTGGAGCCAAGAGCACACAGTGGGGCACTACTGAAACACTGAGTATCTCCCCTTCGGACTCTGAGCACCTCTGGTGGTCACAGCAGCTCTTATACCTGAGAAGACTTAATGTAAAGAATGGTCCTCAGCTGCCCTCACATCAGTCTGCAGAGTTGTGTTTCATTAATTCAGCACTGTGCAAATGCTTTCTATCATTCCAAGCTTTATATGACTTTTGAGATAGGATGCATAGAGTAATATATTTACACTCATAACCCTGTTAGCCTGAGACAGCTATGCTTGGAGTCCATCTTTGTGTTCCTGAAAGCATGATATAATCATAAAGCCAACACCCAGTCACTTATAATAAAGATTTTTAGTTGTCCCTGTTGTTCCTTTCAAAAGGCTATTCCAGAAACTCTTGCATCTGAGAGGCAAAACACTAATTTCTGTAATGAAATTTGTTGAGTTTCATAGTATTTTCCTTCTAGCGCTCAAGAACATCTGATTGCCAGTGCTTCCAAACTTGTTTACCTCCTTTTGGTACAAAGAAGACTTATTAAAACTGGAAATAAGATCAGCTCTGAAGAAACTCTCCTTGTAATTTCTCTCCAGGCTAAAGGATGGATTTCAACAATACATGCTTATAATATATCACTTAACATTTCTTTAAGTGCACTTTTCTCTATCTTGCCTATCTATTTCTTATTAGATATAGCCCTATATGAAATACTTAATCTCCAGATGAGAGATCTACCTATTTTCTGTGTCCTAGAAGATCAAGTATCTTATCAAGGGAAAAATATTTATCTGGATTGGCACAATCTATCCAACTTCTATTTCATCCCAATTTTTACTTATCTTCAAGCCCTTAATAAATATTTTATTTCATTAAAATATTTTAAAACAATATTATAAAGCATTGTATACTAGTGAGTTCAGACTAAGGAGTCTAACAAACCAGATGACTTTTAAAATCCATTTTCTCCATCCATTTCACTAGAAGTAATACCTTTACTAAACCATCAGTCCGACAGTGTCTGTTTTACAGTTTGAAAGTTTTATAGTAAATATGAGTATTTAGTTCTGTCACATATCAGGGTAGAGACACCCTAAATTAACCACATGAAACTCAATGGATTTTGCTATCTGTTGTAACAGCAATACTTTTTTTCCGTCATACCTCTGTTCCCAATAGACCCTTTTCCCTTCTCAAATGTCAAAAATAATAATCATTACTGAACACTAAATAAAATTATTTGTTTTAAGAGCCTACTGTGTTTTATCTGCATAGTAATGGTCACCTTTTATTAATGGCTTTTGTCTCCATTTAACTCAATGTCATATATATATGATATATAATACACACATGTAAAAAAAGACTTTTGACAATTTTTTAAGTTTTTACTGCATTCCTCTATTTAAGGTACATGGACATTACAAAAAAAATAAATATATATATTTTCAACAGCTAGGGATAAGACTAAGCAAGCAAATTTCTGAAAATCCTCATGTTCAAACACTGAAATCTCTTTAAACACCAAACACAAAATACTAAATATATCTACTTTATTAAAAAGTAATACTGAGAAAGTAACTAGAACCTGATATCATTAAAACAGCATAGGAAGGAAGCTGGTTTTTTTTTGCTCTACTGCATCATCTGCTCTTTGATGAAAATTGGTTCATTATTTGATTTCTTGGTAAAAGATGAAGAGTCTCAGTGTTTTAGTTACTCTCAGTGCTTTTGTTACTCTCAACCTGCTCAGATGACTAACAAGTAAATGTCAAAATTCTTTTCCCATGCCTCTCTGGCTCTAGCCTTTTATAAAATAGTTATTTTGCCCTATTAGTAAACCACCTGTTAAATGCCACAAAAGATGGCTCTGTCAAACCATCAGGCAAGTCTTTGTGAAACAAACTTGTGTAAGATCTGTGTATTTTTAATTCTTATCAGAGGTAAAGTAGGATCCTACTAACTTGGGTGATTCCTTGATGCTTGATCAACTCCCATCTTATTATGCTTAGCACTAGCTTGCAGAATTAGCTGATAGTGTGTCAGGTTTGACATAAAAGAGAAAAAAAACCTTTAAATTTGATCCTGCATTTATCTCCAAAGAACAACAACAAATTAATTTACCCTCTTATTAAAGAGGTTATTGAGGGGAAAGCTATCTGCTTTTAACTACTGTCTGCCTCTTTTGTGCATGGATATTACTGCTTAGTGCAGCATGTTTTAATGCACTACTAGCCTAAAGCCAATATTTGGAGACCTATTATATTGTCAGTTTAGTTTTCCTACTGTGCTCCTGTGAGAAAAAGTAGTGAGAGAACTATGAAAATTAAATTATTAAGATATAATTCATATTCCTGATTCTAAGGCATGATTCTTTTATGCTACTTATCCCAGCTAATGAAAGTCAGATTTAATTAGTTTTTAGGACTTGACCCAAAAGAGCTTTCACAAAGGACTGTAGAAAAAACATTTTCTGAAAGCAAAACCTCACAAGCTATTATTTGAAAACGTAAGACAGGAGAAAGATGTGATCAAAGTGGTTGAACACATAGGAAGGAATTATTTTAACTCAACAGAATTTTATTTTTACATAACACATTTTTAATAGCAGATACTACAAATGTTTCTCTGTTTGAAAATCTAAAAATCTGGCTATAGAACAAAGAGTGGATAAGGAACGTTTAGATATATGAAGATAATACAAATGTGACTTTTTATTTTTTTACTCCCTATCCAGAACATATTGAGCTAAAATCCCAGGGCTCTGGAGGCAAACACTATGAGCTTTGTGGGTATCAAAATCTTAGTCCAAATGTTATAGATTAATTTTATTCCCAGTAATCAATGGGGTCAAAATTCTACTTTTTAAATTCAGTAGTGAATTGTTTCACATATCTGAAGTTCTGAATAGTTTTCCAGCATTTTAAATAAATATATATATATACACTAATATCTTGATGTCTGAGCTTTATTATTTAACCATAAATACATATTCCAACATGAAATATAGGATAATTTAGATTTTAATTAACAATCTAATGTAAATTCTTTTTAAGCCCAATATACAAGTATTCTTAAAGCCTCATATACTATTTGCACACTGCAACTTGCTGTCAAACTACAATCACCTGTGTCTGCTGAAAAAATGAAATTTAATGTCAACTCAGCAAACTCTTTACTCTCCCATGTTACCATTAATTTCAAAAGTTCCATGGCACAGGGATGCAGCGTTTGGAAAAATACATCATTTTAGGACTGCCAGTATGGTCTACTGGACACTTTGGCTAAGTTTATGCTAAAACATTAAAAAGTGCTAGGACCCAGGCCAGACCACTGGAACTTTTATTTATGCAGCTGAATAGTCCCTGGCATATTTGAAAGACAATTGAGAATCATTTATGAATCTCCCAGATAAACTGCAGGCACTGTTTGTAGGGTAGTATGAGTCAAAGACCATTTCCACTTGGTGTTTGGGATGTAACTATTCTGGTTTAAAGGATAAAATGATTTTACAATGTTGTACCAGTTGGGTCTGAGGCCAGGAAACGGGATCTGGTATTGTTTTGTTTCTGTGACAGCAGTAGCTTCTGAGACCAAGGGGAAATGTCATATTAGGGTTGATAACCTAGTTCTTTGGGTGTATTTGGCAAACAGTCATCTCAATTATAACTCACTGCTTTCTGGCAACACTTTTTAAATTAGCAAAAAAAAGGGTTTTTTTGGGGTGGCACAGGAGCAAATGGATGCAGGGCTTGGACATCAGAAATCTCACAGCCATTGTTTGTTTTTAAATAAGATGAGTAAAAGGCATATGGTAACTGGAATTTTCAAAGGAATGAGTGTCTAACTGTACTTTGCTGACAGAAAACAACGCATAAACCCACAACTATTTTTAGTTCTGTCAAGCTACAAGGTTAAAAATTATCTGTAAATTACCTTCTAGAAGGATTAATGCCAAAAGCCAAGAAATCTCTGTCCTAAGAGTAGTTGTCATAATTTAAAAATATTGAGTTTTTAAAAAGGAATATCACTGAATCCTCACCAATGCATAAGAGTACATGTGCACAAAACCTTGCAGATCATTATAGACTGAACATATTAAGAATAAAATCACTTACTCATAAGCTACTTCTTCCTGACCCAAACAGCAAGGGTTTCTGCTTCATCAATATGAGTTAAGTTCATTACTAATGAGAGGGCAAAAAGCTGAATAGAAAATTCTCACTAATTTAAGTCCACCTTGGAAAAATAAGCTGAAGGAAGAGTGGAGCTGGAAAACATTAAGCAACAACGGGCACCATGGCAACGAATAAAGCCAAAAGACAGGAGAAGTGAATGCCTGATATGTAAGTTTCACGAGCAACATGAGGTGACTTTAAACATACTAAAATTATTCCTGAAGACAGAGTTTTATTTATTTTACGACACATTTTCACTCAGTTATTAAAATTTAAATATTAGAAAGAAGTGGACAAAGGAGCATCTCCTTATTCTTTTGAGTGGGACAAGTTCCACCCTCTTACTCAAATTTTGGATGCCTGAAAAAGCAAAAGTTTGCTATGTTTCCACTTAGATTTCTGCTGAACTCCCTTTGATAAGAGACGATACCACCTTGGTGGTCATTACTAATAAATGCTTTTACAACTACTCTCAACCAAGGACTTACAGGAGTCTTGGCAGGGGATAGAGATTTTTAGGGTAAAAATCTAATGAGTAAGATCCTCTGGAAGACTTCAAACCATTACATTACTTTGAAAAGTTTAGTGCAAGTGATGAAATTTACACCACACATACAGTGATCGAACTTGTCCACATGGGTAGCTTCCTGCACATGATTTCTGCAACATCATTGCTGGTCAGTGATCCCAGATGCCTTTGCAAATATAAGGAAGGGCATTTAACAATGGTTTTCTGTAGCAATTTATTGTAGACACTGCTATGCATGTAAAGGGATAGATACAGAAAGTTTGGGAATCATAGCAGAATCAAAGTCTATATTGTTCTGCTGAGAGAAACAGAAAAACGAACCTGTGATTTTCTACAATTGTCATATAGTCATTAGTCACCCATTGAAATTACAAATTAGTATTTAGTTGTGTACATTCATGCAATTAAAAATAAAAAAATCTTTCACTATAAACTTTTTCCCTCTCTCCGTCTACAGATGCCTTAGTAATTTTTATATTTGATATTTTACTACTTATGTATTTCTCCTTTTTTGTGAGTATGTATAGAAAACTTCAGAATTTTTGCATTTATGAATGTAGCCACACCTGGTAATTAATTTTTTAAGTTTGTGTGTGTAGTATTCAGAAAAAGCAACCACTCGGAAGCACCACTTGAAGAAAAAAAAAAAAAAAACGAAAAAAAAAAACTGGACATAAATTTTGTGACAATTCATCAAAAAATCAAAATCTGGGTCCAACGCTATTAAACAGTACTGGACTAATTTGACCTTAAAAACTCCTGACTACTCCAATCTGTGGGAAATATATACTACTCAAGGATTCTGCTACAGGAGGCAAGTAATTTATAAAAAGTAATGTATTTTACATTTTGTATGATAGATGTTTGTAGAGGTTTTTTTACTAGTTGGAACAAATTGGAGTTTACCATGGCTTTGGATATATATCAGATATTAAGTAGGCAGTATATATTACTATGCAGATATTTGCTTTTAGTCAAGATTTAATTACTTATCAGAATACTTGATTGTAAAAGAACTTTTTGAACAACACCTACTTGAGGTCTTGGGAAGGCTCTGCTCTGATATGGGGTGTCTCCACAGAGTGCCCAAACACTGCCCCTTCCGTGCCTAAAATACATAAATAAAATACAGTACAATTACTTTGAAAAATGAAAACACATTGAAATGTATGACCACAAATTGGTTGTTTTATGATAAAATATCTGATTCAATGCTTTATTAAAGATTATAAAAATTTCTTCATATTGATATTTGCATCTCTATGGTAAAATCTGAACCCACATCTCGTGAAATGTTAGATTTCTGCTTATCAGTAGATTAATTTCACATAACTTCTCAGCACTGAAGTGCCTGAATGGTCATCTCAACTTGGACAATGGATTGTTTTACAGGTAAAGAAAAGAATTTCACAGGTTTGTTTGACAAAAAAAAACATTTTATAAGAATCTACTATTTAATAATTTTGATTGCTTTGAGAAGCCAGGCTTTCACAAGCTTTGATATAAGTCTACCACCTGAAATTCCTAGCCTGAATCTCAATATTTGACAGCTTCAGAGTTTCCTTCCATTAGACCTCTCTCATAGAGAACTTTTGTTCTCAAAGAAATTAAAGATACATATTTGAAATGTCCTTAGATTGTAGTGTTGGTACTGGACATTCCTGTATCTCCTACTGGGCACTCAAAATCAAGGCAGAGCAAATGGGTAACTATTTCCTAAAATAAAATTGATTTTCTGGTCAATTTAATTTCTAAACCTAGGTCCAAGTCTCATGAGAATGAGAATTCCACCATTTGATTTATATGACCAAGTTTTTTCACTGAAAAACTAATTTTCAATGAAAAAATTAGGGTTCTGATAAATGCTCACTGACGTTATTTGGAAATAAAAAGCAAAGCCAAGTATTTACACAATTGTTCAAATGAATAATAATAATAATAATA
>NW_009954107.1:3979072-4022433 GCF_000747805.2 Chaetura pelagica | reverse complement strand
ATGAATAATAATAATAATAATAATAATAATAATAATAATAATAATAATAATAATAATAATTATTATTATTATTATTATTATTATTATTATTTTAATGAGAAAGAAAAAAGACAAAAAAATAATAAAGACCTGATTACTGCAAGTTGTTAAAATAGAAAACTCAAGAAACTGGCACATAGTGAACAGCATTATAAAATCAGTAATTCTCTTAACTCTCGGGCACAAGGACTGAATGCCTAACAGTCAGTTATACTACTCAATTTACATTTAATAGACAGCAATAGACCACCTATGTTGTTAGGCATCAAAAAGTTTGTGTCTTCTTTTTTCCCCCTGAACCCTATTGTCATGTGTGATTTTGTTGACTGATCTGTCCAATGCCATTGCTTTTGTCTTCCATTTACATAAACTTTGGGTGGTTTTGTTTTGGTTTTTTTGCAGGTGTGTTTGGTTTTGTTTGGGTTTTTTTGTGTTGTATTTGCATTTGTTTGTTTTTAATATATCTGTATGCCTGAGCTTTTATTTCTCTGAAGATGGTGTTCTGGACATGTACTGAAAATAGCCCAGAGCTACTATGTGAAAATCTTTCCAATAGAAAACTGCCAACAAAGATGAAAGAATTGAATAAAAAAACCATGTAAAACAGGCAATGCATTTACCTTCTAGTACTAGAAATAAGATTAAGGAATCTGTTTACAATAATTATAGTTGAGTAATAAATATTCTAGGATTAGCAAACATATTTCAATAACAGAAGTTTTCTTGTGTTCTGAGCCTTGAATTCTGAGCGTACTTAAAAATTGACCAACAATATCTTACAGTAGCTGTGTAAGAAGTGCCCAACAGATGTTGCACTCTAATTGTTACAACATTTTAAATGCAATTAAGTCTTCTCAATTCTTTAAATATTTAAAATATTTCATAAGTATTTTCAGAAGTTCTGGGTGTTACTAGAGATGGATATTTAGATATTTTTGCAGTTAACCAATAACATTTAGTAAACTGATTTTAACAGGATTTGAAAGCAGAATGAGGCTATAGGATGTTTAACTGCTAATACCATTTCACTGTGTTAAAGAGAAAATGTTTTGAGCAAGAAGCCGAAAAAGTGTAACTAAACAGTAAACTAAATGACTGTCAGAAAATCATCATTATTAGTAAATTTTAAACTCCACATTCATTTAACCTAAAAAAAGCCCAAAACAACAACCCAACAAACCAGAAAAAAAAAATAAATAAAACCACTTTTATTGTAAAATACTCAACTGCTATGGACTACCTAAGAAAAGAAGGAGGAATTTCTGAGACCAGTGAAGAAAAGTCCTAGGTTTTATCTTCAGCTTGGCAAAGCATACTGAAAACAATTTCAGTACAACTGCTGCCATGAAGATCTCACAAGAAATAAAACAATTTCACTTTCTAGAACCAAACTTTGCTAAGTGTTATGGACAACCACAGGAGGGAAAAAACAGCATATCTACTTACCTAAAAGTGCTGACAGACCATGTCAGCATAGCCAGGCTTTATTTCACTCAAAAGAAATCACCCTGATCTATAATGTCATGGAAGAAATTCTATGGGAGCTGAATATCAGAAATCAAAGAGTGTGCTTCCAGAACCCATTCACCTTTTTCATTAGAAAATTTAAGTACTTTCAAGATGAAGGACTTTTTGTATTTTTGAAGATGGCAAGGGAATATGAAGATGTAAACAACTGAGTAGAGTGCAGAATTGCCTGTCTCTTCTTAGGAGAACACAACAGCTGTAATGTTTGAAAGAGCAGAATAAATGCAAAGATGTTTAAAACATCACTGTAGTATGGCTCAGACAATCAATCAGAAGTGCCAAAGATAATAATAGGCAAAGACTGATAACAAAATATAAATGACAGTTGATTCTAAGCCAGCATTAGTATTTCCTTACTTTCAGCAGCATTTATTTAAAAGATGAGAAAATAAAAATTTAAAAAGAAAGAAGTTTCTCCATGTAAACTGAAAAATACAGGCAGGTAGAATTAAGGATAAACTGATGTAATTAAAAATATAATTAAAACTCAAAACATAGCAAATGTGCTTCGTTTTATATTTGGAGATAAAATCTTATGGGTTTTTTTTTTCTTTTCATATGGCTTCAAATGTGAAATCCATAATTTCTTATGGTAAATACTTTCTTCTCAAAAAATATGCATTCTACAAGTTCAAGAATATCTCTGATTCCTTTTATTTTATACTGGAAGAAAAAGAGACACTTAAAATTATCTTTTTTTTTTTTTTAGTAAGAAAGGTGAAAGAGATCAGCCAGCCAGAATTTACTGATGTGTTTCCAGCAGTTAAACACCAGGATCAAGAAAAAATGAAAAGGGACTGTACTGTTTAGGTTTTAATTTACCATATGTAAATTTGTAGTGATTTGATGGGGAGTTAGATTATGTAGTTCAGCACTGCTTAGGAAATGGCACTACAAACATACCTTTCTGTGAATAACAATAATATAAAACAGGATTCAAAGTGAATATTATGCTTTTTAAATGAAAGAAATACATCTTAGATATTTAATAATTTACAAAGTTAAAACAATTACTTTCATACAATCATTTTGGTTGGAAAAGACCTGTAAGATTGTCAAGACCATTTACCTCGCTCTGCCAAGTCCATCACTAAACCATGTCCCTGAGCACTGTATCTACACATCTTTTGAATACTTCCAGGGATGGTGACTCAACCACTTCCCTGGGTAGCCTGTTCTGGTGCCTGACAACCCTTTCAGTGAAGAAATTTTTCCTAATATATAATCTAAACCTCCCCTGGCACAACTTAAGGCCATTTGCTCTCGTTCTCTTGCTTGTTCCTTGGGAGAAGAGACCAACATCCACTTTGCTACAAATAAGACAAGCATCTATGAACTGTATTCCCTGACTTATAGAATCATAACCAGAACCTACTTTGAGATGAGTGAAAGTCTAGAGAAAGATGAATGAATAAAAAAAAATAAATATTATAAAATAAAGTAATTAAAAAAAAAAAAAAAAAAAAGTAGTTAGGGAACTGAATTCCAAGGAACATGACTTAGAATAGATAGCAATAAAAAGTGAACTTTTCAGAGGAAATAAAATAGCAAGGGCACAGAGTATGTGCAAAGGATCTTAAGTGAAATGGAATAAAATTACTTTCACCTCCAGCTTCCAGTGGAAGAGAATGTAAAGACTTCACTAAAAAAGGCATACCTCTAAAGGCCAAAGAATACTATTCACTATAGAGTTTGATGAAGAAAACTCATGAAGGAAAAAAAGTCAGATAAAAAGGCCAAAAGTCCAATTTTGTATTTATAGAAAAACCTCTTTATATATAGTAGATTTATAAACACCAGACCCTTAAAATGTACTTATTAGACACAAAGCAAATCAAAGTGAACCTTCCACTACAAGCAAAACTAGTCACACAGCCCTGCTGAAATTGAATAGTTACAATTCTGTGAGACCAGTATAAAATACTCATTTCTGCTCCATTTACTGTTTTTTTTTTTTAAATTAAGCCTTTAGGAAATAATAAGATTCATAAAAACAATGGAAGCATAATGTTGCATCTTTGGTGTCAGATTATAGGTATTTGCTTATGTATGGGAATGTTGAGGAAATGTTGTCATTTAATTAATCATCAAATAATCCTTTTGTAATTTCTTAGTTAGTTCACAAAACAGCACTGGTACCTTTCAATGACTTAGTAATCAACTAACATTAAAAGACCATCAGTTGAGCATATTGATTAGTAGAGCTAATTCTTTTTGGGGGAAATAATACCTGCTAAAGTGTTGAGGAATCAAGAATTAAAATCTAATAAACTATCTCGCTGTGAAAAATGAGCCATATATTAGCATTATCCCTCTCCACATCACCCTTCTAAGCAAAACACCTCAAATGTACTGACAATGGTACTGTGTAGTATTCTGATGTGTATGAATTATATGGCATGGCAGAGTCACAGGCACAGTTGAATCTTACTGTCGATATTTCTCTAGGTTTTTAGAAATGTCAACACTAACATTATGTAAGTATCGGACTGTAATACCAATTTGTCCTCTGATAGAGTTTAAAGAAGTGTTTGTATAATAGTTATCATTTTTGAAGCTTGCGATCACAAGGTTTAACAGAGATATAGGAGTAATTAATCAAGATTGCTTTACCATTGAAGAAACCTTGAGAACACAGACTTATTTTCTGTAATTTTAATTGCAATAACCCCAACCAATTCTTGATTATTTTACCTTGCGTAAGCTAAAATGTAAAAATGTCCCTGTGAGATTAGAAAGCTGTTGTTCAACACTAAGGCCTTGGAAGAGCTTATCAGTGCCAGACTGAAAAATAAAATAAATTCAGCTAGGCAGATCAATTATTAGAAAAGGCCACTGAAAATTCTTCTTGCTTACTTTTTAAAAGCCTAGTTATTATAATTTATCTTGGGCTGATTAGAAACCCAAAGGAGTCAGAATGCACCTTCAAGATAACATGTTAATTGTGCAACTCTTCAATATAAATAATAATAAATGGCTTGAAATGTAATTTAGCAAGGTACTTGTATTAAAAAACATAATGCAACTGGGTTTTTGCCATGGAGGTGTACACAACTAAAATAAAAGTAAGTAGTTTATTTTGAGAAAACATGATTGGCGTGACTGCTGCAATTTCGATCTTGTGGAGTCCCTCAGAAGAAAAACGGACAAATTAAACATTTCAAATATGATAACAATGTGGCCATATTGAAGGTATACAGTCTGACTAGATGCAGCTTTTAACTTGTAAACTAAAACATGAGCATCAATGTCTCCATAGGTAAGCCATTATTAAAAAGAAAATTCTAAAATGAACTATTTATATTCATTACTCAAGGCCCTTGAACATAACTAATGTTTGGTTGATATTTTCTGTATGGCAACGTTACTAAAGCAAAACTTCTACTAAGATTTTCATTTAGATAAGAATGAGTTACCCTATAAATTAAAACTCAGCAACTTCAGTGTGATAAATTTTTATAAGCAAATGACAACTCCAGAGAGTACTTGTAAAACTGCAGGTCAGTATTTATCTCCTTGTGTGTAATCTTAAATTCAATTGAGTACAATAATTTGAAACATTGTTTCCTAATGGTGGGACATTACGACATCTCTTGCTTTGAACTGCAAATGAAACTTGATTATGCTTACGTGTTCTCTTGCTCATTTACCTACTTCTTTGAAGGCTCACACCCAAATTCTACGTTTGGCCACCACTTGGTTTACTTTGCTGAAAAAGTCCATCTATTTGAATAAATTTTGAGCTGAAATTAGTAGTAATATAATTGGAAATGGCTATTCTAAATACAACTTCTGAGATGAAAAGAGTCTACATATTTAAATGGAACTGCTGAGAAGTCACATTAAAATTGAGTATCTCTTAAAAATACAAATGGAATGGGAAAATATGCATAGGGTCTAAAAAGAACAAGTTTTAAAATAATAATTTTCATAGTCTTTTAGTTTTTTCCTCTATGATGTATGACAAATGGAGGTACACATGAAAATAAAAATGATTAGCTGAACCATTTTCTGCTTGGATTGATGCAGTCTCCTTGAAAAGTTAAAACAGCTAGATGTATTAATAGATTTAAAGTTTACATTTAGATTTCACAGGAAAAAATCTGAAAGAGCAAAAAAATAATATTTTTCCAGATATATGTAATACTCTAGTTTTACATTTTTCATAAAATGGTGGCTGGGTTCACACTAGTGGAATATAGAGCAAAAATTCTCCTTGTCTGCACTCAAAAAACTGAATTTTAAGGGGTTTATTTTTGTATTTAATAGACAATTAAAAGACTGTATTTTCACTTTGTTGTAGAAGATAACCCTAGGACTTGCAACACACTAAGGCTTACGATCTAATGAATAGTTAATCAGTTACTATACAGAATTGCTGTTTCCTTGATGAAAAATGAATGAATCAATGCATGAGAGGACTATCAAACAACAGTCAGTAGCTTCATAACCATGGGATGCACCTTGGATGTAAAAGAATGGGACATTAAGCTGGATATCCTGAGTACAAAATAAAGGCTTTAACTTCAAGGGTAATTAAACTACCTTATAATTTTACCTTGAATTTTACAAAAAACAGATTTAATATATTTCTATGAAATACAACAGAAAATTTCTAGAATCTGAAGGGGGAAAACATGAAAATGAGAAAATGGCTTTTCACTTGGTTTCAAAAACACTCAGCAAAAATTTCCCATTTCAAAGCTTTCTGAAAATTCCATAGCATACTGCTGCCTACCTACAAAACCTAGCTGGGAATGTCTATCCCATTTGTGTCCAAAATCTCTAAAACAAAATAACTAAGGATTTGCTTTTTATAAAAGAAAAGGGTATTGTCCTTTAGTTAAGATATTCCATACATAAATGGTTTGGTTTTGAAAAGTCAACAGTTCAAAGGAACTTACTAGGAGATTCTCCATTAACCCCAGACATATCATTAGTTGCCTAAATTAGAAGTAAAGACTAATTATATCTTATCTTTAGTCAAAAAAAGGAAATTGCCATCTCTAGAGGTTAGTTTACTGATGCTGATGCACAATCTAAGCACATTGACATTTTTGTCTTCAACATCTTGTCAGCAGTCAACACATCTGAATTTTTCCTAAACTGGGAAAGCGTCTTTGGAAATCTCATTTTAACTATATCAGAAGTCATCTAAGTTATTTGTAGCATTAAAACTAATTCATTGGTTGCCTTATATAGATTTTAGGAGCCAGTTCTTTATGCCATATTTAAATGTGCTCTTATTTCTATTCTCTACTTTGCCATTACTGCAGCATACTGAAAAATTATTATGATTATGTGATAATTACTCCTGCATTCTTCCAATTTAATACATTATTTTATTTAAGCAAAATGTAGCTACAAAGCAGCAGGACTATTATCTGCATTTTTTTAATAGCTCTACTATAGCATTTTTACTGTTTAGGAATTAACATGCCATTGATAAATTATAAACAAATGTTTAGATAACTGCATTTGTGCACCCTGCAGAGGGTACTAATACACATATAGAAAGTCCATTATATGCAAATATATAGTATGTATTATAAAAGTCACTGTAAACATAATTTCAAATATTTCTGAATTAATGAAACAATGAAAACATGTTACAAATCTTTGCATGTATTCTGATAATGCTGAAAAGGAGATAAGTTGATACAACACATTTTGATGCCTATTAGACCAAAATAAAACAAAAATGTTAGTATCCCCAATTATTGAAAGCCATAATTCTTCTTTCAGATATGAGAAATAAATGAAGCTACACTATCAGTTCCTTTAAGAAGGTTGTTAAAAAGTTTCCATTTGATATTACCATAGTTATCTTGATCATCACCTATTATGACTGCCCTTTTATTTCTGCTCTTTATTAATATGCTGGTTTTCTCTCTAGTAGTAAATTATGCAGATGAGTATAGCACATTCAAACCCAGCATTACTGCAATGCAAAAGGGTAAATGAGTTAACTTAGATAAGTATTTACTGCAGTTTTAAATGGAAATTCTGCAGCTGTGAGAGATCAGGGGAATGTGAAACAGTAATTTTGTCACTTAGTATTCACACCTTCAAGTCAGCATAGCAGTGAAGCAAGTATTTAAATTTGGCAACAAAAAGGAAGTGGGTGTATTTTAAATCAGTTAACTGCAATGACTGTAAACCACCAATGGTCATTTTAGCAAACGTGTGCCTATGGCAATTTGTATTAATCAGAGAAAAGACAGCAGATTTTTCCCATGGAAAGGTTACTGAAACATACTGCAATATGCAAAAAATGGCCAAAAGACACATATTTTGCCAAAGATTCAGATGTTTTTGCAGACAAGAACCAGACGAGAGTTGCCACACACCTTGCAGGGGCTTGGGATGAGGGTTTATGGCAGCAATTTGCTGCTAGTTCTACCAGTCTGTCTTCAAGATGGGACTGAGCTGGTCCAGAGTCGTTTATCAGTGCCAGTCTCAATATTCCCTTCTATGCCATCAAGGAGAAGCATCAGGATTCATATTACAACCACAATTCAGATTACCTGGCAAACCTTGTAACAACCCAGCTCTGCTTGAGTCTTGTGGTGTAACTAATCTAGTCTTCGCTCTTTTTCTGATTGTGAGTCAGGAGAGGCTCAAAAATCATGCTCTCATCACTGCTGCAGTCCACCTATCACAAATTCACCAGAATACTTTCAAAATTTAAGCACTCTTCATTGCCTTGCTACATCCCAAGACATGCCTGGTTAAAATTAGCAAAGCAGACTTTACTTCTGCATAAAAATTCAGTGAGGTCAGCTACCAGAAAAACATGTTATTCAAGCTTAAGAAATGATAGGTTTTCTATTTCCAACTATCAACAACAGAATTTAGCAGGCTCAGAGATACGTGCAGAGACAAAAAAAGATTATTTTTCATTACCTTCGGATCAACTTGAAGAGGTATTTCTACGTATTACACAGTTAGCAAACTGTCATGATGCTTACCAATCCAGCCTTTCAGCTTTCGCTGAAGAGAACCTTACTTGGAAAGACCTCTATTCTTTTATTCTTAAACCTTACAAAGTAATTTATTGGTTTTAGACTCAGTCTTCCTTGTCCTTCAGTCTTCCTCTGGCCTCCAGACATCGAATCACTGGAAATAATGTGTTCTGTTTTTTCAGTAGGATGGTCACTCTGCTCCTTTCCTTGCTTTGTATTAAAAGTTTCTTTTGATGTCTATACTAATTTTTCACATTAATGCTTTTCCAGAATAAAATTGTTTTGAGTTACTGTTATATTTGCTGTCATGAAAGATTTAAAAAAAAAAAAAATAGAGCATTTTCATTAAAACTTCAAATTCAGAAACTCTAATTGGTCTTTTGCTTTCATCTTAAAGCTAAATATAAACCAGGGAGGTAAGACAAAGAATGAGAATAAGAAAAAAATTTCAACTATAAAAAGCCTGAAAAAAACCCTGACATTTAAAATATGAAACAAACTTGATAGTAAGTACTTTTTCTGCATAGTATGCTTTATCTATTGTGTTTTCTCTGCTCCACACTGAGAGTGTAAAAACAGATTTAAAAAGTAGTCCATCATTTGGCAATGCTGCTAAGATTAAAATAGCAAAAACAGTAAGACTGGTTTGCTTGATAGGAAAATAAACATTTTTTAAAAAGGTATTTCCTTTTGATGTTTAATGAGAAAAGACTTTCAGATGTAACTACCTCATGCTTTCAACCATAAATTGGAAAAGGAGTTTTTCAAGTGAGCCTGGCATTGGGCTACTGCCAGTATTTTGCTTTGTTGATCCAAATACTTTGAAATCTTCATGTGCTGCTGTATCTAAACCTTTGACCACCATAACATGCTTGCTTTGCAGACAGTGATGCAGAAAAGGACATGAAAAAGCACTATTCCTAGTTACACCATAAGTGACATAACCTGTAGTACTTGCTGTTGCTTCTATCACATTTCATGCATCAGGTTGGCTGAGAATGATGACTTAAGGGCAAAGTCTGCACTTGAGCTAAATGACCTTTTGGTATTTGTAAAGGAATAAGGCTTCCTGGAAGAATGGAAAGGTATTTGTGTGTTCATGATTGTGTGTGCGTGCATATGTGTGTGTGTGTCTATGCTCCAGCAGTTTTTATCTAGCATGCTTGTTTTCTTTTCATGCATGTTCCAAATGTTTTACAAACCTGCTATCCAACAGCTTCACTAAAAATCAAGATACTTGCTACAGAACAGTTACCATAAATCTGAATTCTAATGTTTTCTAAGTAGGAGCAGACAGATATATCCCAATATACCCATTATCGATATTAGTATTGACAGGATCAACACAAGTATTATTCATACATTAAAACAGTAAAATGTATGGCATGCATATTAATTTATCTGTGAACATATCACACACCATCAGGAAACACTGACACTAGGTTTTAGTGTGGGCTACCAATTATGATATGATGATTTCTGAATCAAGATTTCACCAGTTGCTTTACCTTGCTACTCTCATTTAACCTATCCCTTCTTGTAGTGAAATGCGCTTATTCACCCAGCTTTCTCATTTGAACAGAATTTTACCTCAAAGTGAAGTTGAAAATACATACCAGTATATACCACAGTCACAAAGTATTAAAATGTGACAAATAATATAAAGTATCTAAAATTATTTTTAAAAAAATTAATATAATAGTTGGGGCTGGAGGGGACCTTAAAGATCATCTAGGTCCAGTCTCCCTGAATGGACAGCGAAACCTCCCAATCAGACCGGGTTGCTCAGAGCCCCATCCAACCCAGCCTTGAAGACTTACAGGCAGGGGGTATCCACAACTTCCCTGGGCAACCTGTTCAGTATCTCACCACTCCCACAGTAAATAATTTCTTCCCAATCTACCCTCTTCCAGTTTAAAGCCATTCTCCCTTGTCCTATTGTTGCACACCCTGGTAAAAGCCCCTCCCCAGCTTTCCT
This sequence comes from Chaetura pelagica, assembly GCF_000747805.2. Classification (NCBI taxonomy): domain Eukaryota; kingdom Metazoa; phylum Chordata; class Aves; order Apodiformes; family Apodidae; genus Chaetura; species Chaetura pelagica. The sequence goes on along the minus strand of NW_009954107.1, from coordinate 4,011,924 downwards.
GTAGGCTTCTTCAGGTACTGAAAGGCCACTATAAGGTCTCCCCAGAGCCTTCTCTTCTCCAGGCTGAACAACCCCAGCTCTCTCAGCCTGTCTTCACAGGAGGTGCTCCAGCTCTCTGATCATCTTCATGGCCCTCCTCTGGACTCACTCCAAGAGCTCCACGTTCTTCCTGTGTTGGGGGCTCCAGAACTGGACACACTACTCCAGGTGGGGTCTCACAGTTCTATGTGAATAATACAGCTACATTTAACATTTAAAATAAAGTTAATACAGAGATGACTTCTTACAAATAAGCAGGAACTTATAAGAAGTGTGCCATATAATAGTGACAGCTGCAAAGAGTAGAGCATTACTCCTACAGTTAGAAAGCACAAAGCTTTTTGAATTTACATTAGTTGTCTTGTGACTAGAGATAAAAAGAAAATATCTGATCATATCTAAGGCTCATTCATTGCTGTGATCATTAAGTTCAAGACCAAATCAGGATCAACCAGCTCATTTTCAACAGATGTTGGTATAATCTGTTCTTTAGAAGAAAATTAAAGAGATTCTACCTTCTCTACAGGCAAACTATATAGTGTTTTGTTATTCTTTCCAATAAAAGGTCTTGGAGCTTTGTTTGTTTGATTGTTTTTAAACTGATAGAGAACATCCCTTGTATAATACAATACCATATTCCCTTTGATATTGCTTTCTTCAAGCTAAACAGCATCATCTTTTTCTCTCTTCCCTCAGAGATCATGCTTCTGGACAACTAATCAATCTCATGCCTCTGGATTCTATCCAGTTGTTTACTGAACAATAGTACACCAAATTTAACTAAGCTATTTAGAGAGGACCTTGCCAGTGTTGAATAGAGCAGAAAATCTGCAGGCTCTACTCATGCTTACAAATTCTAGCCTCATATTTTACTTTCTTGCATCATGTGATGCTCTTCAGCTTGTGATCCAAAATCCTTCCTAAATCTTTTTTTCTGAAAACTCTTGTGAGTCTTACTTATGAAATCTCTGAGGTTTTAAAAATGACCCTTGGAGCTGAATTTGATTTTGTTTTGCTGTTGTCTTTCCCTGTAACTTTCAAACAGGAGATACTCTCATTACACAGTAGTTGCCCTCTCTCAGATTTCCTTCCATCTTCATACTCTCATTTCCTCCCTACTGCTCAACAACACTTCTTATGTTACCTTTTCAACACTGACATCCTTATAATTTACAAATCTTTTGCACAGTCTGCATCTTGATCTTTTTTTCTTAACAGGTATCTGTCTCTGTAGTATCAAAAAACAAGCCCCCGAATATTCCAAAATGCTGTCACGAGGCCCTTTACATTAGATTGATTCTTTTTCTTTATAAAAAGGTTTATCTGTATAATCTTTTGATTTGGTGGTCAACATAACCACATAGGTTCTTGCCTTCTCAGTACCCATGAAGTATAAATCCATTTGCATTTTGAAACTCAGAGCAATTATACATTTTTCAGATGCATCTTTTTATGCCTGGATATTGACAGGTTATGTGTAATTTCTTTTTATGAGACTATTTTTGCCACATATAATTTCATTTATTTTATAGAATATATGCTGATTTTTGTCACTCTTTCTTCTGGAATTTACATTATTCATTCAGAATTCTTGTACATTTCTATCTAAACTTCTTAATCTTCATAAATACATACATACTCCTATACTTTCCGAACACCAAGCAAAGCTACATTTTTATATACTTCTAATTCAAATATAAAAGCCTATACACATGATGACATTTTTCTAGAACCAAAATGATGGCTTATTATGTGTCTTGGTGTGCTGAATTTAATCCTGTCAGACACTGTGAAATGTAAACACATCATTAGCCACAACGAGGAGAGGAATTTAAATTCACAATGTAGGCTGAAGCCTGCAGGCCATATTTCCGTGGTGATATATATTTAGGGTTTTTTTGGAATTGCTTCCTGTGGGTTATTCCTAGCTTATAGGATACTGCTATGAATAAGCTCTGAGATGCATTGCAGAGCAGAAATTATTTTAATCCATTATTTTCACAGCTTTGACTGCATACCTGTTATATAATTAGATCTATGGACAAGTGAAGTCCAAGATGCTAAAGGTGGAAATGTGCTAACTTTTCCTCTGAGTAAAGCTTGTTTTAAACTGACACTGCCATGGACTCAAATAGTACCTCCCTGTGAGGATTTCTGTACTTATTATTTCTGCTACTTTGTACCTAAGTTTAGAGTCAAGACTTTCCCACTCATTCATGGAAGTTTTGAAAATATATTATGTATGTCATGCCATATTATTGTATAATCTCAGCATGCAGTTTACGTTTATGGCTACTAAATATATTAGCTCATGTATATTTTTTGGGAAAAGTCAGATGCCTGCAGTATTTTCTAAATATGTAATACTATTCCTCCTGTTCCGAAGGCTTTAGAAATTAAAATCCAAATTATCTCATCTTCTAGTATCTAATGAGAATACTATTCCAGGACAAGATATTTTTTGCCTGTAGTATCATCACTATAGGACAAATATTTGGATCCAAATACTCCTTTCATTGACCCTAAATCCAACAGTGCTTTGCAGCCTGACCTTTATCTCCAACAACGGAACTTTGTTTCCAGGCAGAAATAAATCACAAGCAAGTATTTTAAGGCAAGAATGAAAACGGGCATGTTGGACCTCCTTTTTGATTTACCTTTCTCTCCTGTGAGTAGTTGTATCTTAAAAACAAAGATGGGTCTGACTGCTGTCATTTAAATGTGTATTTTCAAAATTAGCAAAGCCCAAGGGCATGTGAGTGTCAGGCTTAGCTCAGGTTTTAAATACTTATAATTTTACTACAAAACTTGATTCCAATTAATATCCAGGTCCTGCATTAAAACCTAGGGAATGTTTAGTATGTGTTTTCCGAGCAAGCTGGATGGGTTTGATTAAAGAGTTATCTCAGCTTACTACAAATAAGGTAATATTCCACTTTGACTGTTACATAGACCATGTGGATTTACCTGGTATGATGCAATTCAGAGCTTCAAAATTAGAACTACTTTAAATTGCATCACTTGACTCTGCACAGTTCTTCAACAGGTAATGTGAAATAGAATTGGAAATTTGACACAGATATCGGCAGCTTTTCCTAAATATATTCATTCTTACATTGGACACAAATAATAAATAACTTAACCTTGGTGTCAAAAGTTTAATGTGAAAACCAGATTAAATCTGAAAGTTAGAATCAGTGTCTGTATGAATACTACTTTCTAAGAGTAGTCTAGTCTCTTCACTAACTTTGGGAAGCTACTGGCTGTGTTCTGCCAAGGAACAGCTCACATAAGTACAGACTCAGCTCACAAACAAAACCTCTATTTAATACAATTTAATAGATTACAGCCCAAAAAGAAAGGATTAAAATCAGTCATATCTTTTACCTGATGTTGCCATGAAAAAATGGAGAATAAAAAAGTTGAATATGGAAGGAGAGGTATTCAGAAACAACGGATTATAAACAGTTTGACTCTCTAGGTACAGGATGACTTTACCTAAACATCAAAAAAGTGTCATTTTTATGGGTTGTTTTTTTTCCTTCCTTTTCCTTTTTCTGCCTGACTGAACACTGGCTCCTTCTATGTCTCTACCTATAATACAGCTTTGTTGAGTATTTTTCTGTAAGAAATTAAACATATTTTCCTAGGCTGGCAGAACTGCTTGCACATTTGTCTGCTTTTGGGTCTACTGCCTTTTCAGAAAGACGTCTTCTGTTGAGGCTTCTTCCTCTTTGGATAGACTCACTCGAGATGACCCTAAGTGCAGCCTTCAGCCTGCTGTCTCAGTTGAGGTGGGAGATGGTGATACATGTGGCAACAAAAACACAGGGCTCACTAACAGGTTAGTGACTATGAAAGTGGCTAAGAATAGTCAGACAGCAATTAGGACTTCTCTCCCCAAAGTGATGGCAGGATTGTTAGTCCAGATGAATTCTTCTACACCAATTCATGCAGCATGGGAAATAAACAGGAGGAGCAGGACACCATTGTGCAGCAAAAAAACTGCCATAGTTGCCATCATGGAAACCTGGTGGGATGACTCAAAACGGGAGTGTGGCAATTAATGGCTACCACCTCTTCAAAAGGGATAGGCAAGGAAGAAGAGGTGGTAGGGTGGCCCTCTATATTAGAGAGATATATGAATGCCTAAAAGTTAACAAAAGTGACAATAGGATTGAGTCCCTATGGATAAGAACCAAGGGGAAGACCAACTAGGGCTATATAGTGCTTGGAGTCTGTTACGGACCACCCAACAAGGATGAGGAGGTGGATGAAATATTCTATAAGCAGTTGGAAGAGGTTTCACAATTGCTACCCCTTGAAGTGGGGGACTTCAACTTCCCAGATGTCTGCTGGAAATAGACACAGCAGAGAGAGAACAGTCCCAGAGGTTCCTGGATTCCATGGAAGATAACTTCCTAATGCAACTGGTGAGGAAGCCAACCAGGAAGCGTGCTCTTCTGGACTTGATGCTTGTGAACAGAGAAGGACTTGTGGGGGAAGTAACAGTTGGAAGAAGTTGAGGGCATAGTGACCATGAACTTAGAAGGTTTTCAATTATTTCAGAAGTAAGGATGGGGGTCAGTAAAACTGTCACCTTGGCAATGGCACCCAGGCCTGTATTAGAAATAGTGTGAAAAGCGGGACCAGGGATGTGATCATCCCTCTGTACTCGGCATTGGTGAGGCCACACCTTGAACACTGTGTCAAGTTTTGGGCACCTCAAAACAAGAAGGACATTGAGGTGCTGGAGTGTGTCCAAAGAAGGGCAACAAAACTGGTGAAGGGCCTTGAGAACAAGTCTTATGAGAAGTGGCTAAGGGAGCTGGGGCTATTTAGTCTGAAGAAAAGGAGGCTAAGGGGAGACCTCATAACCCTCTACAACCACCTGAAAGAACATTGTAAAGAGGTAGGTGCTGGTCTCTTCTCACAAGCGAATGGCGATAGAATGAGAGGAAATTACCTCAAGCTGTGACATAGGAGCTTTGGACTAGACATTAGCCAGAACTTTTTCACTGAAAGGGCTTTCACACATTGGAACATGCTGGTCAGGGAGGTAGTTGAGTCATCATCCCTGGATGTGTTTAAAAGTCATCTAGATGTGGCATGTAGGAATATGGCTTAGTGCTTGGTAAAGTAGGGTTAATGGTTGGACTTGATGATCTTTAAGTTCTTTTCCAACCTAAGTGAATCTATAATTCTATGATTCCTGAGACAAATCATTCTGTTCCTTGGTATGCTTTTGCTCAAGTGCCAAAATTAAAAATCTTTCTTTTGCAAACTGTTACTAGGTAAATTTATTCCTCCAATAGTCTACATAGTCATCTGCATGTTGATGTAAGTTTATACTGCATGTAATCTGAGCTGCCTGGATGCAGTTCCTTTAACTAGAAGATGTAAATCTATTTGTGCAATATCCTGGTCTCACCACTTCTAGTCTGCCTAGAAAATTTCCACTTCATAGACATCTTGGAGTTCACATTTATATGCTTGTAATCAGCTCTGTAGTTGTACCTCAGAGTAATGCTCTGGCAGGTTGTTCTGTTGCCAAGTGGTTAGACTCCTGCAATAACATCAACTTCAATCAGAGCTCTCATATAGACAAGCCAGGATATTAAGTGCTTCCTTGAGATCTAAATAAGCTTATCAGAAACCTTATTCATGCGGTACATTTTGGGGTACTTACTACAGTAGTCACTACTGAGGAAACACAGAAATTCTATATATGTAATATATTTTTATAGGTTTAATCCAATACGGTAGTTTTACTGTGGTCTGTTAATTTGGCTGTGTAAACCAGCTTAAAGTGATTGAGAGCTTCCCTTCATCTTGTTCTACTTCATTCTCCAAAAACCATCCATCCTGAATAACAATCCAGCAACTGAATGTGGCCAAACCTAACATCCTTCCCATTCATACTGAAATTCCTATTCAGTCTTTGAAGGCTCTAGATGTATGTCTACTGTAATAATAACATATATAAAATAATAAATTATTTTTCTACACTTCAGTACTTGTTATTCCAGCCTAACTTGCAAGTTACATATATACCTTTATATTTCAGTCATTTCCATTTTATAGCTGTAAGCCCTATTTCTACCTTATCATTTCCTTTTAACTAATCTAGAAGATTGTTCTATATTTCATTAACCGCAGACTCACAGACCTACAGATTAATCTTCAAATAAAAACTGAAGTACCCGATGCACTCCTCTGCGTGTTAATTCTGGATATTATTAGAATAGAAGTATGCAGGTATCTTCTGAAGTTTTCCTGATACATCAAGGTTCTAACCTTTCATCTAGAGAAGTAAATGGCTTTCATCAGGCCCTACTGAACTCACTCTATGTGCATACTTTATTGTAATGAGAAAGATACTTGTAGCCCTTTGAAGACTTTTCCCTGACACTGTTCTGGTGTCACAGTGGATTTAACCTACACATGTCTTGCTATTAATCTGAGAAAGTTTCCATTAAAACTGAAGTATGGTATTTTCTGTCCTTCTCTGACTTCCAGTTTTCTACATAACTTTGCATAACAATGCAAACACAAAGTGATTTTCAGTTAATTATATCAGCTTACGCGATACAGACATGGAGCTCCACATATTGAAAGAGTTTTGTATTTCAAAAAATTGTGGAAATAGCTGAACTCTATAGAACTATTACCAACATCTTGGTAAAACATTAAATGACAAGTTTTGAATTAGCTTCTTATTTATTTTTAGAGAAAAAAAATATTACTGTTAAGGTATTAATTATAATTATTTTTTAAAAATAAGTTTATCCATAAAAAACTTAACATCCTTTGCTAAAACAAATTGTAGCAGTCAGACAGCAATAAAAAATGAAAGAAAATAAGCCAGCAGTTAAGAAAGTAATAGGAAACTCCATAAAGATGAGTAATATTTTCCAAACAATCTAGACTGGGTTATTTAGAAAAAGTAATACAGCTTATTTTCTGCATCTAGAAAACATAATTGGATTTGATTTCAAAACAGGGTTTGGATGGAAGACATATGTGTTTTAATTTGCAAATCCATTTTTACCTTGGCTTTTAAAAAACGTTACTAATAAAAAGCCACAAATGCAAGCACAACTAATTTAGAAGGAGGTATGTGAACATGTAAAAAATCAAGTTAAAGTATCATTTTTATGGGTTTTGAAAGAAGGGGAAGTAATAAATCATGGTTAAATAACGAATGGTACAGCAAAGTCTGAATAAAGTATATAGGTTAGACGAAAGTGTAGGCGACAATGTCATAATAAAATCACAGTCTCTTCTCCTTTAAATATCACAGAGAAATACTCTTGAACAAAACAAAATGTTTGCATAATTTGGATAAAATATTGTAAGTTTGATGGGAAAAAAGTAGTTCCTGATAATGTGCTCTTAGCTTTAACTAAGCAAACCACTTCAAAAGGCAGAGGCAAAAAACAACCTCACATTGTCAAAAAAGTAGGTGTTTTGCATAGAATATAACTAGACCACTTCCACTTTGCTTAGTACTTCTAATACAGTTGCTAACTACAAGTTTGGTTTAAGAAACAAGAGGAAGAGGAACTTTACTAATGGAGACATACAGTGGAAGTTTTTATAGAAAGAATTACAACAGAAAAATGTATACAGAGCTAGGCCTCCTTAATCTCTTTTCTCAAAAGTACTCTGGCAGGATAAAGCTGAGTTGTGACATATGCTTGCATTCTCACTGACGAGCATGACCAATATGATGAAATAGAAAATTAAAGCAAAGAGCGGAAAACTTTGTATTAAGAAATAAATAACAGAAGTAAAAGCCAAACATCATCCTGTTCTGTCACTACAGAGGGAGTGAAGACAACTTTATGATGCTATAGATGCCGTCAATTCACTGGGACAGGGTGAATATAAGGGATGGAGAAATGTTTAACCACGTGCAGAAAGGAATCTGTGCACCCACCAGAAACTCAGCTCGTGATTCCTGCTTGTTTCCCAGCCCTTTGGCAATATATTTACTTCATACTTCTCTCTTCCCTCCCTACAAAGCTCTATGGATACATGTTAACTTTGGCAGCCAAAGGCATCCCAGCACAAAAGGGACAAGAGTCAGCTGCAATTCTAATGGCTCTGTCTATCAAAGGAAAGTTTGAAGCTTTTTTTTCTTCTTTTCTTGAATGATACGGTAGAAAAGAGCTAACACAATTAAAAGCAAAAGCAAGGACATAAGAAAGAATAAAAAGTCTAAATTAAATCATCCCACTGCATAATTTTAAAGTGAGACACTCTTAATAGGGAAATATATAGCTGCAATTTTTCTAAAACAAGAAGTACTACTTCTGACTCTGTACTTTTCTTATCTGGGAAATATATTGCTATCTGAATTACTAGTCTGCTTCTACTATACCTTTCTCCCTGGAATGGGCTGCCTACATAAAAAATTACAAATAAAAATGCAACAAAATAATCTATGAGAAACTGTAAACTCAATCTTTCCATGTTTTATTAATCAATATTTTTTTTTATATTCTCTTATGAGTATTTAAAAAATAAGCTTTTTAAAGCTGAGCATTACCAAAGCATTCTTATGAATTGAGAAAAAAAATCAAACAAAATAAATCCCACATTGCCATAATGGTTTCTAAATGCCCATGCAATAGGGAGACTTTAGAAAATTAATTACCAAAATGCATCTTTTTTTGGGCCCATTCACAGTGAAGTGTTTCCAAAGAGACATGATTCACAGCTAAGCAAGAAAATAAAATCAGGTTTGCATTGTAGTACTGCACTTAATTAACTACATATGAGCGTTTCATCTCCAAACAATCACAGCTTATTTTTGCTTTTTGACATTGATTTTTTTTTAATATTTTTTTTTCCTGTTTTTCCACAACTCTTTTCCTCTCTTCACTCCAAGGCATCAAAACACAGGCTTGAGAAAAATATACTTTTTTTTTTTTTTTTCTGGTTGTTGTTTGACATGATGCCTTGCCAAGTTCCATCAGTCATAACATGTCATATCAGTAATGCAGTCTGATTGATGCAACTCACAAGGACTCATGATCTTTCATGTGTTTGCTGAGGAATTTAAAGGTATCACAAAATTCGAAGAGCTACTATATGAAAGATAGATTCTGCTATTTTATTTTTCCATGAAGGTAGATATATTTTTTTTACCCTCTTGGAGATTTTTTTTCAGTAATTTTCTTGAGATTGCATGGTTCTTACAACTTTTAGTCCCAGTTGGGAAATCTGTGTCAAATAATTTTGGCTTTAGACCAAACTCAACAGTGAAGCATAGATGTCTCATTATAGCTTTATTATTTGGCTGCAGATTAGTACTTATGCTGCAGAAAGCCTTTTAGGGATACTGAAACTGGGATATGAGGTTATTTTATCTAAGCTTTTCAGAAATGCTCATTCATTTAGAAATCTAATACTCTTCTCTGCATTCTATGGAATGATAATTTTTTCTCTAATGAGATGACAGAAGGGTTAACCTAAAGAGGGCCCTAGGGATTTAAAGCATAAAATTTTGAAACTAGACTTTTATAGCCTCATTATAAGGTAGTTTACTAATCAAATCTGATTTCAAGACTAGACAATTATCCAGTGATTAGAAAAAATGAACCCAATGTCATAAAATTACTTCTGAATGAACACAAAAGAAGACAGTAATTTTCAGGGGATTTTTAAAAGTAAATTACTCTTTCAGATGACAATTACAAAACACCTTTAAATGTTATCCTAAAGAAACTACCTGAAATGTTGGACTTTAGACTATTCAATGGAATATAATGTGTATTTAACTTAATGACCTAAAGAACAATGCTTGGAACCTGATAAATATGTATATTTTCTTTGTGATGCTTAAATGTTGCTTAAATATTTTTGTGTGTGTTTGTGTGCAAGTAATTAAATATTTTAATTTCTTATCTCTAAAATAATTTTTCTAGTGCAATGAAATAATTTATTTGAAAATTCAATCCTAACTGTTGTGTTGTTTTTCTTCATTTCAGATGCAGAAGAAAAATCAGTTACTTGTACAAACAATTCCAGTAGTGAGATTCTCTGGTAGAACTCAACAAGTACACAGTAAGCCCTGAAACTCAGATGAATACATCAAAACAGCACTATCCTTTTTTCTTTTTTGAATTTGGACAAGAGAGCTTAACATAAATATACATATAGTCAGCTGCATTTCTAGAATTAAGGAAAAACTCTTTTTCACAAGGAATCTTATATTCCATGTTAAGCATAATTGAATACATTGTCATTACTTAGTCTGCTTTCTATACCACTGATGTGAACAGGTGCTTTGGGAATTCAAACCCACTTGAAGGTAAAGCACACTTGAATACTGCTTTGCTTTTTAAGTCTGATGAAAAGAATGACCATAACATCTACAACTTATGATTATGTTTCTTAATGGCAGGAAAGCTAATCTTCAGCACCATTTGTAAGATGTTTTTATTTTTCAACTTATGATAGATTCTTTGAAAATTCCTGTGTTGTAAGTTTAAGATTAACTTTCTCAGCATTTAATATTGTGATCAAGTTTGAACCTTAGCATAATTTACTATAATTCTCCTTTTTCTTACTGGTTTATTATAGCTATTGTCCTAAGTTTTACTATGGTAAAATGGTTATACAACTACTATCTATGACGAATTGCTGCTGACTCAAGAAACCACTGATATTTCCCTCTCCTAACCCCAAATTTGGTAAACCAATAGAATTTAGTGTATTATATCAGATACTGCAATGTCCCTAAACTGTAAAAGCCTTTTCTTTTGGTTTAGCAGTATTGAAATGGATTCCTTTACTGGCAAAAAATTCATAAAGGTCAGATAGGAATGAAGGGAAGAAAAGTTATTCCACACATATTGGCGAGCATCAATCTTATGAGGCTTATGAAGCAAGTCCAGTCATGGCTTGATTCTGGACTTCCTGGATCTATTTTAATGCTACATCTGGCATCATAAGGTAGTAGAACTACCTAACTTTATCTTAAAAAAACTTTAAAGTTGTGAGTAATGCATTTCTCAGTTTTACAGAAAGGGATATCTTATCATAATCCCCACAAACCAGAACCATTTTACACTTTCTACATAACTTAATTTTGAAACTAGTAGGCTGATTTCAAACTCTGTAAAGCAGGCATATCCAGATATAGACTGACACAAACCTAAATAGCAATGAAAATTACTTATTTTTTGAACAAAAGTTCAAACGAAAGCAAGGGTTTACTACTTTCAGCTGAGCCTCCTAAAGTAAAGCAGAGTACACACCTAATTCACATGGAAGTTAGATTTGATATTCTGTTTACAGAAAAAACAAAAGTCACAGTATATAACAATAGTTTTAATCATGGTGAAGTGGCATTATTTAAAGAAATGGCATGGGTATCACATAAGAATGCTTAATGGTAACATCTAAAAGCCAAATCACTGTGGTAAAGGTGATTTGTACCATAGTTGGTCCTGCAGAGCTTAAATTCTAATCTGCGTTTAGAGGAATTTATTTTTAGATTATGCAATATCTTTTGTTTGGTCAAGCAATCACTGATGATAAGACATCAATTTAGAAATCTTATCATTACTGTACCTGTTACTTTCAGTCTGTCAGCTCCAATGACAATCTCATCTTCATCTGCAGAAAACAATACTTTTCCACCTTCACTTGCCCTCACTTCAAATCTCTTACACTGGGCCTCCACAGCATCAGCTCCTGAAATTGATAAAGTGAATGTTTAATCTAAGATATTTTGTAAAAATAAAAGTAATCATCAGCATACATGGAATATCCAAAATATACTGAATACATGAGATTTCTATAAAATACTTGGGTTTCTGTAAGATTGGTAGGTAATTTGTATTATAAAATACTGTCAAATTCATTTCATAACTATTTCACTACTCCACATCAGGATAGGATTTAAATAACTATGAAAAACATCTATTTCAGTGTCATGTGTGAAAGACAGCACAATAATTTAGAATGTATCTAAACTCTGAGATCTTGAAATTCTGATCCATGCAGAGGTTTCTGAGGTGGGCTCAGCTTAAACTACAGTTTCTTGCCAATGAAAAAAATGAGAACACATGAGCACATTCTGTCAACTCCAACAAATCAACATAACAGAAATGGGTATCTTTCATTTGGTTCTTATACAAACTTGAACAGAATAAGAAAACAAAAAGAAGAAAACAAAACAAGCAAAAATATAACTAAGATACCACAATTCATCTCATATTCTATGAAACAAAACTCCCAGATGTCTCAAACTTCCTAAATACTAAAATAATTCTAAAATCAAATGGACCTATTCAATTGCACCCAGAAGTGCAATAAAAAAAGTTTGCAGATATTAAAACTCTGTAAAATTTACTATGCTTTTCAATTTCTAGTTCTTATTCTTTGGTGTTTTGCCTGTTATATTGATTCCAATTTCTTTTTTTATTTAATCTAATCTTACTGTATGCAGAAGTGAAAGTAAAAGTTTAGTTCTGAAAATGGTTTTGAAAAGCAATGAACTGCATACAGTGCAACCACCTGTAAGGCAGATTAGAAGATTCTGAGGAATACTTATCTGACAATTTTCTCACTGATCCTTAGTTAGCTTTTTAATATACACCTGGAATGACCCATCAATCCATATGGGTAAAAACTATGAGGAAGGCATTATGGACAAGAAAATCCAAGTATGTCGTTTCAGTTGATCAATCTGACTTACAGGTTTGAGAAAAACACCTGCTTCTATAATGTGGAAGTTGTCAGTTTAATATGCAAGTACACACTATCAAAATATATAATAAGCAATACAAAAGATGTGATAACTAATTTTGGGATTAAGAATTGCCATAGCAGCCCTTAATTTGCAGAATCAGCTATAAAATCGAAACAATTCTTGTAACTTTCAGATGAAATTATATTTTTATTGTGAAAAAAATCTGGTTATTTTTAATTAATGAATGTAATAAAGGGAATGGAAAGGAATTACAAAAATACTTATGATCTATTGCAATATATTATGATATATTATGATATATTGCTTTGCAAAAGAAATCATACTGTCGTTGATGATACCCAGATACTCTGTGAAAGTGAGATGAATAAATAGCTCAGATTACTGCAAGAAGTCTAATGAAACATATGAAAATTATTGATGATCAAATAAGTGGTAGCTTCATATTTGAAATGAGGACGAATGCTGCTATTTAGCAATTTCATTAAAGTTGGAAGCACAGTTGTGCCTCCATGTTGTCTGGAGAAAAAAACATGCCTGTTTCTGAAGTTGTTTACGTTACCTAAATAAAACTGAGCACTGAAAGGTTGAAAATCAAATAGCCTTACTATGGTAAACAAATAAACAATTTCATTTTACATAAGCCTACTAAAACGTCTAGCTTTTATTCACTGATATATATATTTTTTACTGATTCTTTTGAATTTTTTTTTTTTAGAATTGAAAAATTTCTAGTGTTTTCAAAATTCACCATTTCAATACCATTTTAGGATACTGTTTACTTTTCGTTTGGGAATGTTCGTTCTTCATTTTGACTTATTTAAAAGGCATATAATTAGAAGACACTAATTTAATGCAAAACTTATTAAAGCCATCTTAAAATTGACCTAAAATACATTTGAGGAAAAATTGGAAGCAATATTTTTTCCTACTTTAGTCACAAGTTAGATTTCAAAATCTCAAAGCCCTTCTTGACCTTTATATTAATTTTTCTGCACAAGTCAAGTTTTCAATGACTTTGTAAATTTCTTTCTATTCTAAGACCTTAGAATAGAATGTATTACACTTCACAAGGGATGCATTTTCAATCATTATTGGAAAGGACAGATAAGAATTTTGCTGTAAAAGTAATTTTCAGATAATGAGAAATACGAATTATATTTTAAAACAATAAGCTCATGGTTTCAGGTTACTTAACAACTACTATAATGTTCCATGTGAAACTCCTGCATATCAGAACATAGTCTCAAATATAACAGACTATCACAATAAACAAGAGGATCACATACTTTAAATTCTTTGAGTACCACTATATCTAAAGCATAGTGGTCTTATTTCCTCCATTTTGGAGAAAGAAAAGACATTGCAGAAGGCATAAGGATACTGCTTGTCCCTAAAATGCAGATAGTTCCTACTTTTAAGTGCATTCATGGTGCTCAGTATCTGGTCTCATGTGGCATTGCCTGAACAGGTGTGCTTGCTGGGCACTCTGCCTGAGTGCCTGCATTTCCTTTAGAGAAAAACTGCTGAGAGGCGGAGGAGAGTGAGAGAACAGAACAATGGAATAATTTTGGTTGGAAAAGGCTTTTAAGATCATCAAGTCTAACCATTAACCTAGCATTTGAGTCTCACTTCCACAGTCAGAGAGCCTACTTCAGACAAGTTATGGGGAAAAAATCTGAGGACAAAAAGCTTAAAATCCCTCCTACAACATCTAGGATCAGTCAGGATATTTGTGCTATAACAGGTAAAAAATCCAGGTAGACTAAGTACATTCTGCTTTATTTGAAGTATTGTTGGAAGTGCTGATTGTAAAAATACCATGCTCGTTTATGAAGACAAGTACTGGGAACACAGCAAAGGGGCAAGACTTTTTAGTAGGTCCTGTAGTGATAGAACAAAAGCTAATGGTTTTAAACTAAAATATAGTAGATTCAGACTAGAGATACAGAAGAAATTTTTCATCATAACGATGGTGAAACACTGTAACAGGTTGCCCAGAGAGGTAGTAGATGCCCCATCCCTGAAAACATTCAAGGTCAGGCTGGACACAGCTTTTAGCAACCTGGTCTAGTTGAAGATGTTCCCTGCTCATGGCAGTGGGGTTGGACTAGATGGCCTTTATTGACTTCTTCCAACCCAAACTATTCCATGATTCTACAAAACACTATACTCAACCGATTAGAAAAAACATAATACAACACAACCAGTGTTTATTTTCATGGCCCAGGAGACTTTCTTGTTGAGTGAGAAGCTGCAAAGCAAAGAGGCCACCAGTGTGCTGCCTGCCTGACAACAGCAGCAGTATCCTGCAGGGACAGGAAAGGAAAGCTGAAAAAGAATGGAAGGTTGGACCTGTTCTTGTCCTGCAATCATAGTTACGGGTCAGGAAACGGAGGTTAACCACAAATCAGGTAATACTAACCAGTTTCATCTTTATTTAAGAACTGCTGATTCCTAAGCTACCTAAAAGTAAGTGGAAAAATAAGTACTGTGTTAATTCAATTAACTGTTAATTTACACATGTGGGGAAAAAAAAAAAAAAAAAAAAAAAAAAAAGAAAAAAAAGCCCTGCCACTTGTTCACTGCAAGTGACAGACCATATTTCAATACCTGACTTTAAACTTGTGATGTATTTAGGAGAATATAGCTTTCAATGAAGAATGACTTACAGAACAACGATCGGGAGCTTCTACAAAGAAACACGTACTTTAGATGCAGCATTAGTACTTCTTCAGCATCATATTGTATAGAAGTAAACCTAGAATTCAGCTAGTCCAAAATATCATTACAGAATAGGTCTCTACTTTTTTATGCTCAAAGAAACAGGGTTTTATTTTACGTTGCATTAGAAACTTAACAGTGCATCACTTAGTATTACTCACTTACTGCTGAAACAGTGGTTAGTGTATTCAAGCCACATGAGAGGTTACTTACAAAACATAATACATGTTAAGTTTGTCTCTTTGATGTAGAGCCAGATGTGAATGTTATGAACATGGTTTTGAAAAGTTAAACTGCCTACAGAGTAATCAGTTAAATCAAAATGAAATTCTGTTTCATTACATTTTTATTTCCCAGTTGAAATAAGAGTAAGCAGTTGCATGTGCAATGTACTAGTGTATTATCTCCTTAGCTGCAATGCAGTGTTGTGTTCCAGAAACACTCCACAAAAATACACGTCTCATAAAATATCTGAATTTTCAATAGTACTACTAACAAAAATTATGAGAGAATCTGCTCTTAGAATATTGTACATTAACAAAGCAATTATTTTGAAATTTTTACTTATATTTGTAGAGCAATCACATTATCCACTATGCTTATATTCAGCAAGTCATATCTGCTTAATTAACGCATACTTCAGTCTAGAGAAACATGCAAGAACATATTCTTTCAGATTCTGTTTGGAAACAGCTTCTAAACAGGTTTAATCAGGATCAAGGTATATCTATGGCAAATTCTCTTCTCATTTTGTGTTCATGAAAATAATTTAATTGTAAATTCAGTTGTACAATATTGAATTATTGAGTTTCCATAAAATTCCATCCATTTAAGGTATATAGCTGATAAATGTACATTTCACATTCATCCAAACATCATATATAATGATGGTTTATAACACATACTTGTGCAGCATTTGCATACTCAAAGCTATCATGAAACCAGATACATCAAAAATTACTCAAAGCATAAAATTATTCATTTTAGATACAGTGAAGATGTGTTAAAATGAAAATGTTGGACAGTACATACAATATGGATACAGAAAATAATAGTCCTGTAACCCAGATTAACACTAATAGAGATTAAATTTCAAGACAAGAACAGTGTCTATTTCTAACTTGTACAGTGTGTAGATTGAATTACTTATTAAGTAATGCCCTAATAACAACCATGAAGAATGCATATTTTTAACATTTTACTTTTTAATGTCAATGCTGCCTTGTACTACCATATTATTATTCAGGAAAACAAATTATCACCACTACTTGGAATTATAATAAACACTACGAAGTACTCACCAGTCTTCCAAGGTTTAGATATGAGTATAAAAATGCAACTTTAAAGACAGAAGGGTAAACACTCCAGTTACCAAAGACAATTTAATGCTGACCAGGTAAAAATCTTGATTTGGATATTACCATACTCACATGACAGAAGTATAAACTGTTGGTGGTTGAGATGAAGTAAAATTTTCTGTATGTGATTTGGCATTACTACCAAGCTTATTGCTGCGGAAATTGATCATCCTGGGTAGCATATATTGGGTTGGGTTTTTTTCACTGTTTGGAGAGCATGCACAGGCATTGCAGCTTGCTGGACAGTTTCGATTTATCAGCGGATTGAACCTTTTCTCAGCTAATTCTCTGGTTATGCATATTTTGCTTTATAATGCAAGGTAACATTTTTTTAGCTGTGGGAAAAGATATTCAGGATGAGGGGTTTTTTTGTGTTTTTTGTTGTTGTTGTTTGTTTGTTTTTGTTTGCCTTTTTTTTTTTTTTTAATACTGAGTATTTTCCGCACAGTTAATCTCCTTTCTGATTTTCCATAGATTATATAATAGAGGTAATAATGCTTTTCTGATATGTCTAAACAAAGGAAGTGATGCAGAAAGTCAATACTGTGGAGACAAGACAGACAAACTAAAAGTAGTAATTTCCCTAGTAGCAAAACAAATATGACTTTAGACTAAGTTTTTAGATTTTTAGAAATATGTAATATTGCTCATTACTCAGCACACAAAATATATTTGGGATTTAACACTATATATTAAGAAAAGCATATCTTCTTTCTTTCTTTTTTTCTTGGCACTACAGTGCTCCATTCTCACTCCAATCAACAACAGTGAAAGAAATACAAAACTCCAAAACAGGGTGAAGCTCTCATTTGCTTTGTTTTGTCTTCTGGTCTATTTCTAGCCATCTACAATCATTGCCATTCATTCTCAACTTACTGAAACGGAAGCTGAAACTGAGCTGCTTGAGGAATAGTAACTATCAGCAATACTAAATACACAAAAAGTTACATTTTTTCTCTTCTGTTGATAAAGACATTTTGTGTGCTGAAATCAGATATAGGTGAACACTAGCAGTTTTGTCTGGTTTCTAAATCACTTTCCATGTTCACCTGGCAGACAACAAATTCAGACATAGAAAGAGATAGGAAATCAAACACTTTAAATTAAATATAGGGCCTAGAATTCAAAGGGAGTTACCACAAATTTATGATCACTGTAAATGGAAAACAGAATGAATTTCAGTGCACTGTCTCCTGATTCTTCAGTGAAAAATGGGTTATTTAAACATTTATTAAATGCAGGGTATTTTTGGATGACCAACTTACTTTTGTGAGAATGTGTTGATGCTTCTGAGACCGTATATAAAAGAGATTAAGCATTTTTAATAAAAAATCAACCCTGAGCCAGGCCTAAAATCAATGTTTGTGAAATATACATCTAGATAAATCTTTGTTACTGTTCACAGAAATGTTCAATATTATATTATTTTGGCCACCAGAGGTCTCTGAAATTTTTCAGTGAATGCAAATGCAATAACGCAAATGAAGGACTCATACCAGCTAAATAAAAGCATTGAGGAATTTGAATAAAGAGAGCTTTTGGCTGACAGCAAGACATCTACACAAGCAAATATTCAAAGCAATTAGAACATATTTTATGTGTTGTGTTTGCTGAGGAAGGGAAGGAACCCTTTTCCTTATATCAATAAAGGGTGAAAGTAACAGCTGAAAAAAAACCCAGCTGGGTCTGTCAACAGCTGATGGCCATGCCATGGAGATGTCAGAAAGCTACTACTTTTAGGAGAGGTTGAACATTGAGGTTTCCTGGTCTGAATAATTACCTACTCAGACAAGGTAAACTAGAGCAAGTGCTAGGTCAGAATAAGCAGTGCATGTATTTGTTACCTTTTTTAGCATCAGACTACAGTGAATAATACCAGGTGTCGAAATTAATTATTTGCATAGGGATAAACCACACATATGTAGGAGTAATATATAGGAACAAAGAAAATTAAGTGGAACCATCTGAATCAAACAACAGGTATAGTGTTAGCATGGCTCTTCCTTCTTCGCCATCTACAGACCCACTGGTATCCAGAAAAGATAAGTGATATTACAGGTTTACAACTTGGTCAAAGGGAAACTCACAGGAAAATTCTGCCCTCCTGAACAGATTTCACTTATAAAAAAATCCTGAAAAGACACACCTAAAACATTGTGTGTCACCTTTGCAATGCTTAAATCTTTTCCTCAGTCTGCCTTCCTGGTGTGATCCCCAGGTATGAAAATATATATGAAAGTCATATAAAAGTTAGAGCAGACAGGATTATCCATGCTACAACTGCACAAGAGCAAACCTGTGCTTTGCTGTAATGGCTAAAAGCATGTACACTGTCTGCTTCTGTGGCTCAGCTGACGGGTTGTCACTTGAGCTATAGTATCTTGATCACTTGTAGAGGTCATAGAATCATAGGGTTTGGAAGGGACCTCTGAAGATCATCAAGTCCAAGCCCCCTGCTGCAGCAGGAACACCTAGGGAAGATCACACAAGATCCTTAGATAAGAAAGCTATGCAAGGCAAATCAAGATATGCCAGGCACCCAATTGTGTGTATGACTTCAGACTGTATGTCTTCCTCTATTTAGAATTTAGTTTTATTTTATTCAAAACACGAGCTAGAGAGTTGAATAGAGGCTTGTGGAGAATATAATGAGTTTCTTACCTCACTGATTTTTCTCATAATACTATAAATATATTATAAACATATGTAAATGATACATAATAGGAATACATTAAAATAAATATACATAAAATCTAAATTTAAATTAGTAAATGAAATGTATTTAGATATAAAGCAAATAATAAAAATACTAAGTTATCAATAAATATATGTTATTTTTTCTTACCAGCCTTATTAAATCATCTTTCCTATAGATGTTTTCCTCTATTGTCCAGGAACCTTTCTTTGTGACATCGGTAAGTAGCCACATTACATTAAATTCTTATAGCTGCCTTTATCAACTTAGCTTTCTGCAATGTGACTGCTTTTTACAACTGAAGTAATTTACAAAGCTGATTATATACCTTTTGGAAGCCAAGGCTTACTGAAGCAGTCTGTGCATTACATTTCCATACAAAATCAGTGGGAAAGCTTCCATTGTTCTTGTTGGCTGAGTCAGGATAAACAGTAAACAACTGTTACCTTGTTGGGCCACTATATGTTTTATGAAAATCCAAAGTTGCCTGCTAAGTAACTGATGTATATTATTTACAGCATATTCCACTGAAAAGAAAAGAGAGCTTAAAAAAGAACGATATATAGCGAAATACCTGACTACATGCTGTGCTTAAGTGAACAGCACATTCTAATTGACCAGCAAGAGCACACACAGGTCAGTAAGGGGAGTACAAAATTTCTTCATTACATAGATGAAACTCAAAGACAAACAGGAACGTTGCATTTCTCCTTGGGAAATATAACATCCTGCAGATCACAAGGTCATTCATTCCTCTTTAAAACTGTTTCTTTTTCTCATTACACCTTTCCTTTAGGTCAGACTTTAGTCTGACATCCCTATTGAATGTTCTAAAAATTTCCCAGAAATTCTATTGAAAATCACCGATCTGTAAATCTCCACAACCTTGCTTTCTTCTTTTCTTAAAATCAGATCTGATGTTTGACCTCTTTGCATCCTTTGAGACCTTATCCCTCCTCCACACATTCTCTAAAATAATTGCTAATAGTGCAAGTATCTTTCTGCTGCCTGTTTTATAATTCTGAGTTGAACAGGGCTGGAGGTGAAATTGAGTGAAGTGAAATATATTTGTGTCACCCAACTTTTCCTTACATTTTTTCTTCCTGATTTTACCCTGTTGCATTTTTTTACTAACTTTTATGTATCTTGCTTTGTGAAGATTTAAAAATAAAAGCATTTCCATTTTATCTTTCTCACTGGTAATATTCTCTGCCGGCATTAGACACATCATTCTGAAATTTGTTTCTACTCTGTAAGTATTTTTAATATTTTTGGTACTTTGACAATATAAATGAAAAGCTAACAAATATTCTTACTTGCATTTTCTACAGAGTTATTATTCAGAAGTTAGTTTTAAATCAATCTGCCTTTCATGCTGCCATTGTGTCATTCCTCCCCCATCCCCAAGCTTTTATTGAAAAGATACAAGTTTGGTTTTTTTACAGATTATTTTGGCAGTTTTCCATGTACTTCAAATACAACCAACCTATTGTGACAAGAAAATACTGTATAACACTATTCATAACTGAATTAGACTGTTAAAAGCTTTCTGAATGCAAATGAAACTTTTTGAGATAAATAATTGAATTCATCACATTTTGAGAGAAGACTGAAACAAAGGATATTAGCTACCAGAGAACTTAGAAGTTTTCTTGGAAAAGGAATGTAAACAAAAAGAAGTTTTACATTTTTAGAAAATTAATTCAACACTGATGGCTAAAACACAAAGAGAATTAGAAAACCTATTATTTTCCAAAGTGACTGATTCTCAGATTTTCTGCTTTAGTTAGGGAGCACCAATATGCTGGTGTTATATATGCAAAAGATTTTGTCATTTCATATCATCATGCTTCATTTGAGAAAGATTTAATGATTTAATGAAATAATGTACTAAATATTAAAAGACACTTAGGATTAATCTGCAAAAAGGCTTCCACTGGCTGCTACTGGGTAGTAAAGCAAGAATAAAATATTATAGTTTGATGACCAGAAAATTATAATTTTATGCCCTTCTGCTATTTGGTAGATTAGTGAACTGCAATTGCAGTTTCCTGAACAACTAACATCCACTGTGATGATGGTGGCTTAGCCCAGTTGTCAGGATTTCTGTATTACCCATTTAATAAATTACTTGTCTCCTTGTCCTTGACAGTGGGACAGGGTCCAGGAAAGCTGCAGAAGCAGGATAAAAGCAGATTTGGGCTCCTAGCTTCTGAAAGTGTCTCTTATGATTAAGGTTCTCAATGGAGTTCATTGTTGACTTGTGACATAGAAGATGCAATTGAAATCACAGATGAACACATCTACCTCACATTCCTACCCTGCTGACACCTAAATCCTGCATCTTCATCTGTGATTTGAATCACTCCCAGATTGTCTGTCTTTCAAGCACACCACTTAGAAAGTCTATGTTGATAACCTTGGCAGTAGGATATTATGGTAATGGAACAAGTTTAGTACTGTTGGAAAATCTGAAGTGTCCTTAAAGGAATGTATGATTTTGTATCTGGAAAGAAATATAACCTAGATGTAGATGAATGTATAAATTCAGAGGCAAGATCTGCAGCATAGGTGGAATTTTTGTCTGGACTTGCTGAAAGCTTTTGCTCTGGAAATGTGGCAAGCCAACAAGAAACACTTTACCAGAGAGAAAAATTGATGCAGTAAATTAGCACCTGGCTTCATACAGAAGTTCCACACAGAAAAGAAGTTAAAAGCAACCAACCAACACAAAGCAAAACAAGCAAATGAAGAACCCAAAAAGACCAAACTAGAGACAGAGGGTTAGGAATTTGTCTTTTAATCTTAAAAGATGGGTGAGTGTCAGAACCATTCCATCATCTTCTTCCATAATAGAAAACTATGTTCTCCATTCCAGAAGCAAAATGGATAGGACGCTTTAAGTGTCTGACAGCTTTAAGGTGTAAAAAGTCCAGATGTCTAGGTGATACATGTGAGAGAAGAGCAACAAAACAGCTTCTCCAAACATAACATCTGCTCACAACATCACAAAAGGAAACTCATGAAGTTTTGGGACTCTAATGTTGAAATATCTGATTATAAAGACAACATAGTCCTTAATTCTGATTTGGAAAAAATGCTCATTCTGTATTATTTTGATCTATAGCTGATGTTAGTGATTCAGTGAGTGATAACTATTCCTAGTAACTAATTAATTTCATATTTATGGAATGCTTTTCTTCACATAAAGAAAACTGGTCGAAATGTTAAGATATTAATCTAACCAGTAAGTCAGTGCCATCTGTTCATAATTTAGCTGCAACTGCAATATTTATCGCCCTAAGAATAACCTAAGAATAAAAAAGATATTTTCAGATATGTATTTATTGTAGAAATTTTTTTAATCCATATTAAGTATAGCTTTAAATGCCCTGTACACACTTGAGACAAGCATGTACAAGCATGTACATCAAGACAGCTCTGGCCATCTACAAACAGCACAACTAAACTTCTCTAGTATTGGGATAATATGGAATTTGAAACTCCATACTGTTCTGAATGGGGCAAAATAATTAAAAGGCAAAACATCATAATTATCTTAATAAATAAGAACAACAAACCAGCTGTTTTCTAGTTATGCATATTAACTTGTATTTTCAAACGTGTTACTAAAGTTTTGGTGTTATGCATTGAAGTTGGTTTTGGAACTGCACCTCAGACAAAGCAGTGCAATAAATAGATTTTTTAAAAACACACAGTAATTGTAGCACAACAGTGACAGGCAATTTCTCATCGTCTACAGACATGAGAAGAAACTCTAGAAAACAGAAAGCTAATTATTTAATCTTTAATATTAATAATCTAATAGGTATGAACCAAAACTTGTGATCTAAGAGGTAAATGATCTTTTATGGATAAATAATTATCATGGACAATAAGACAAATGTTCCCAAGCCTGACTATCCATTTACAAACCCCTCTTTTCAATATAGAAACAGGCTAATTTCCCATAAACTGATAAAACTCAGACTTTTTAAAGATAACGTAGCTGAATAAAGACTCTAAGTCTACAATCAAATTACTTCTCACCCTTATTTTGGATAAATGCCTTTGTTGTGGCTTCAACAACTTTAACAGCAGCAGCATGCTGTTGCGTTTCTTCTTCCAAGCATTCTTTGTAGCTCTCAAGTAAAGGAGAACATTATAAAGATCTCACTGCTCTTCTAGATCTCCTTTTTTGTTGTTGTTGGGTTTTAATTTTTTTTATTATGTTTTTCTATTTAATATAGTTAAAAAAACCCAGCTTCTCATTTATTTGCCCTTATTTTGCCCTTCACCTAAGCCACTCATAATATAACAACATAGTCTTACCAACATTAATGAGCTCTCTGAAGACGAAGGTTGCACCACAACAGATGAAGGGCAGTCGTGACAAATATAAATTACTGCACTTCAGACTGACAAAGGTAATACAATAAAGCAGAGTCTAAAAGACTTTGAAAGACATTGTGGGGGCACTGAACAGCCTAGCAATGAAATTCAGAGCTCAGTGTTTAAGCACTGATACAGACTGCAATCTGCACAAGATGTACATGTCTCAATGCCTGTGCTGCCAACAGAAATTGGATTCTCACAGCCAAATGTAAATTTACTGGCAGCCACAGGGGAAAAAAAAAAAAAAAAAAGGGTAAAAAAAAAAATATCTTAATGTCCTGTCAGGGACTTGCTAAAGGTTCAGATGCTGTAGGTAATTTAACAATGCTTAGCACCCAGCAGCAGCCTTGTGAATGTCACAATGCATGCACAGCACCTGTTTTTGCAGTTAAATGAAGCTTCAGTAGTTGATAAAGCTGAAGACAAAAGTTTAGAAACTTTCTTTGAAGATGTATGCCATATTCCTCAAAACCTACTAAAATACCTCCAGATAATGTCTATTTATTTGACTTTTGGTGTTGTTCTCCTACAAAAGGAAATAACTTTCCTTCCCTGCTCTGAACATTTGGGTAGTAGTTATGTTGTATGCATTGGCCAACAGTGTGTGGGTAACAACAGCAGGACAGATGACAATGGATTAATGTTTAAACAGTAACACTTCTGTACCACCATGAAAACCACTAATGACCTCTTCCCACTCAGACTCTACTTCTAAAATAAAATCCATCCACTGTTCATAGTTTCATGCCCTGCTCCAGTACAGGGGAAAAAATAATAATATATATGTATAAATATAAACAAATATACAATTCAGTATTGATGAGAAAATATTTGAGAATGGAAAAAGAATATCCTTTTTTTTCCAGCTTCCAGCACCAATTTTCTAGAAACAGTGGAAACATCCAGACTTGCATTTAAAGTACAATGAGGGAACATAAAAAGCCTATAAAGCAGAAAACTAAGTGGAAGACTGATGTATCACTGGCAAAATAACTGTTAATAATTAAAATCTATTTCAGCATACATGTCAGTCTCACTACAGAATCTCTGGAGCCAAAGTCAGCATTGAGATTATATTGTACTGCTCTGAGCTGAGGCTCACATTTAGCTTACGCGAGATCCCTCTGCACATAATAACTGATGCAGTTTTGCTCCCCCTCCACAATCACTGCCTGGAAAACACTGGTTTAGTGTTCCCTTTCATCCTTCTTCCATCATCTCTAAAGTGACAGTGCGTTCAGAAGATTATCCATTGCCCACTCATGAGAAAAGAGGCCTGTGGCTGCAGGTTTTCCAAAATAATCCTTTGGGAAGCCAGCACACAGCCAATCCTCTGTGTGCCTGGCTATTTCTGCTGGAATCAACTGTCAGCAGCTGGAACCTGAGGCTTCACTTGAAGCCCACCTTCCAGCAGGCTGCCTGAGAAAGAGCTACTACTTGTTTTTCTTCCTCCCCAACATGGGATTATTCTGAACTCCTTCAAAAGAATCATAGAATATTTTGAGTTGGAAGGGATCTAAAAGGATTGAGTCCAACTCCCTCCTCCACACAGGACTACCTAAAAATCAGACATAAGACTGAAAACATCATCCAGACACTCCTCGAACTCTTACAGGCTTGGTGCTGTAACCATTTCAACCATGTTCCAATGATCTCAATGAAGAACCTTTTCCTAAAGTCCAGTCTGAATTTCCTCTGACACAGCTTCATACCTTTTTCATATGTGACAGAAAAAAAATATTGTCCCATTTCATAATAACAGCTCAATGAAAACTAAGATTTATAGTGAATATGTACAAGAAAATTGGAGCAGTTGTAGAAATAAAAAGAAAGCAGATTGGCCAGTAGCTGCATATACCTTGGAGCATTTCTAAAGTCTAAACATCAGAATGGATATTCTGACTTTTAAAAAGCATCTTTTCCTCCATTTGCTTCTCCTTTTCAGCCAGCTCTAGACAATGGAAAGAAAAATTTATCAAAAAAGAGTTACTGGACCTCTAAAATCCTTCCAAATATGAAGATCATGAGTACACTTAGAAAACCATGGAGCAAATAACCTGCATATATTTTGTCTATGCTACAAATACTACAGAGAGAAGTATCAGACTAGTTATAAAAGTACAATGTATGCTTCTCTTTTTGTCTGTCAGGTATAGACAGCAAAAGGAGCCCTCCATGTTAGATCAATACAACTTCAGATGTGAACTAACACAATCTGCACCTTGTATATGTGGTAGAAATTGTCTTTCTGAGCTCAGACTGAAGGAGAGAAAAATAAAAAGAAAAGCTGGATCAAGACTCAAATGTCAAAAACTTTTAGAGTCTGAAGAAGATAGAAAGAAGAAAGAAAAATACACTGAATGCAGAAATTAGACAAAGACGTCTCAAGATCCCAGCTCTGGAAGTAATTCTGTAATGTTTAAAAAATTTAACAAAAAATCATTATTTTTAATATTGAAATAAAATTATGTATAAATGTTAGTGAGAATGACAAAACTTAAAGCAAGGAGTCTTATATCCAGAGCATAGACCTTCTTTGCTACATTTTTTAGAACCAACAGCACACAAGAACTTTTGTCCCTGATACAAACATTCAGAAATGGCACAGAATGTAATTATTGTCCTTCTGCTGCTTGCTCTTTTTTTCATGTTGTGTTTGTTTGGGTTTTTTAGATTCTTGACATATCAACTGACACCGTATGCCTTTTTATTTCATGAAGGAAGGTTAAACAATGGCCATACCTACCAGAAAGAATCACCATTTGGTCCCCATAAGTGACAGAGAAGTAGCTTACTACTCCTTATTTTTACGGCACAGTTTTCATGTGGCAGCTCTTAAGGGAGTTGTAAGATTTATTTTACACCATAGAGTATTAAAAATACTGAACAGTAATGCAGTGTAACTTCTGCACATAACAGATAATAAGAGTATCATAAAGACATGAAAGGTATTGCTTAAATATTCTAAATGTACTTAAATTATTAAAAGCAATCTGAAGTACTGTTCAAAGTATCTCTCCCTTTCAGAGAGATCTTGTTACCCAAGCACAAAGTGGATTGCAAATTGTTGATGATACCAAGTATATTTAACAGTTTTATGAGTTATTTAATGGACGTATGAAAAAAATACTATTTTTCATCAAGGTAAAGCTAGGGTTAGTCACAAGAGCCTAAACTCACCACCACTGCTGAATATCAAATGTACATAAGCAGATTAACCCAGAGATCATGCAACTCATTTACAAATGAAATAGAAGTAGAAACTAGAAAAAGGTTGCCTGCAACTGTTTTTTACTAGTCTATTAACTATTTTTTTTCTCTTGCTAGTGAATCAAAACAAACAACTGAAGAGACTTTCTGTTATTCGAAGATGATTTAAACAGAGAATTGAAGGAGAAATATGGCTGAATTTCAAATAAATAACAGGTTAATTTTTAAAAGGTTTCTTTGGCAGACCCATCAAAGTGCTGGGAAAGAGGCTGAAGTTTTGGCTGGTTTTCAGAGCTTCACATTTTCCTAATACTGCACTTCAAGATGATTAATTAATGGGATTAGATTCTCATGATAGCTTAGCCAAATTAATTAAGAGTAGATATGAATCTATTTTAGTGTGAGCTCCTATTACAAAACCTGTTATAGTGCAGACGGTTTGCAAAAAGACTTTTCCAGAGGCGAGACAGACAGAAACAGAGGTAACGTCACACTGCACTGTAAGTTATGAGAGGGGATGAGACTCAGAATCCAGCTGGGCCTTTCAACTGTTATGAGCAACATGGCTTGCTTTCTGACTGCCTCTTGGCTCATCTTGCCTTCTTTGCCAGGAGGAGACAAAGCCATATGGCCTTTCAGGCACTGTTCTGTCTTATCTTCTGCAGTGATTCCTGAAGCTGAAAGAGCTCCTTTAACTCTGCAGCTTAGCAGAAGGTAGCTAACCTGTACTAAAGAAGAGCATGCTATCTCACATTTTCCTCTGTTTTAAAAAATCCCACAATGGATTTGCACCACAAACTAGCAGATGAGCTGTATTTTTCAGCTCCTAATAAATCCTATGTATTCCTATACTTGGAAAGAGTGATTAGCTGCCTGTAAAAAATTGACTGATACTCAGAATTTCTGAATTGACAAGTAACTAACTTAAAATAAGGGAAAACATGAAACAACAGAGTAATTTTCAATAGGAAATCCTGTTTAAGGCGTAAAAATCTCTGAAAAGATTTAAGCTGTGCAAGTAATTTGACACAAAAATCACAGGTTCTGTGTTCATTGTTTTGGATTAGAAAAGGAAGAGGGAGAGAATTAACTATGAGTTAAAAACTGTTGCTACAGTAAAAGAGCCTGATTAATGATAAAATTACCCAAAAGAAGATTTTAAGCTATGACATATTCAGTCTGAAGTTCAGTATTAAATACTCCTGATTCTACGCCACTACAAAAACTGGACTACTAATTCACAGAATCACAGAATTGTCACAGTTGGAAAAGAGCTCCAAGATAGCAAAGTCCAACTGTCAACCCCACATCCCCCCAAAAAAAGCCCATGAGAGCATGTCCCAAAATGCCTCATCTACATGGTTTTTAAATACCTCCAGAGATATAAAATACTATTCATCTAAATATGGTAGAAATGAATTGCCTACATTTCTGATTTCCACACATTAAAGTGGTTTTAAAGAAAAATATTTGGTTTTTTTTTCAGTCTGTATCTTACTTTAAGGAATACAAATTCAGAGAATGCTGAGAAATAGATAATGCATTTACCTAACTTTGGTTTTGCAATATGTCTTCTTAACAATATTCATAATCCTACTGCAGCACAGTGCCTACAAGAGCAATCCCTTTAATAAGAAAATTAGATTAGCAGAATGTTTAGTATATTTTAGATTTTTAATATTTGACTGTGGTTTGGAAGTACAGGTAGGCAAATGTCCCTCTGAAGGAAAGGAGAAAGGCTTTATTTTGCATGTTCCTGACAATGAAGTCCTGATTCATATTTGCCCAGTTGAGGGGTAGAAGCAGATAACAAGCAACTGTAAAACATTATTCTTTCTCTCCTCTGCACCCTACTATCACAAATACATGACACACCATACATAGGAGAGAGAAGAGCTGAGCCTTTTACTTCCCTTTTCCTACTGTAAGGAAAGGGTATATATGTATGACTATTCTGAAACTACCCTCTTCTTGCAACACTTAGGAGAAATGACCTTACATTTAACAACAAGGTAATCAGGCCCAGACAGCATGGGTTTATGAAAGGCAGGTTGTGCTTGATGAACCTGACCTTTTTGTGACAAGGTGACCCACTTAGTAGATGAGGGAAAGGCTGCAGACATTGTCTATCTAGACTTTAATAAATACTGTTTCCCCCAGTATTGTCCTGGAGGAACTGAATTCTCATAGCTTGGACTGGCATGCTGGACAGCCAGGCCCAAAGAGTTGTGGTGAATGGAGTTAAATCCAGTTGGTGGTCTCTCACAAGTAGTGTTCCCTATGGCTCAGTGTTGGGGCCAGTTCTCCAGTAGAGTCACCATCCCTTGAGGTATGTAAAAGACATATAGATGTTGTACTTAGGGACACAGTTTAGTGGTGGACTTGGCAGTGTGCTCAGTTAACACTTGGACTTGATGATCTTAAAGGTCTTTTCCAACCAAAACTATTCTATATTTCTATGATTTGAGACTACTATGTATGCAAAGAAGATTAGAAAATACAGACACATTTATTATCCGTTGTTCGGTAAGCATGTTGTTACTTCCATTGTCTCAATAGATATTTAGTTCATGTTCATAATAATCTTAAGTAGATGTCTGACCATGGGTATAAAAGATTAGGGTAACATGCACACATATTATTACAAGTTCTACCACAGGTAATTCTAAAAGCAAGTATGCTTGAAAAGTTGTCTCATGCTTCTGATCTTCTTTCATGTCTAGATGTTGCAAAGAGAACATCACAGGCAACATCTAGGTAACGAGTTACTTCAATCACCTCCAAGGTGAAGGGGCAGCAGGATGTATTAAGGTATCAGTAGATATGTGCACAGATGATTACCATGTGTGATATAGGTAAGAGAGATGAAGGGGACCATCTCCCCTCCCACAACATTACAAACCTGTAGTTTCTTATGTCCAATAGTTTCTGCACAATAACCCAGGTACTCCTGGTGGAACACAGCAAGTAAGCAAACAAATTTTTAAGAAAAAAATCCCTAATACGCAACTTACATTTTGTGGTAAATGGATAAGAAGTGTCATCAAGTTTGATAAGTTATTTGAATAGCTGTATCTTTCAGTACTGTTATCAGTCTTTACCAGTGCTGTATAATTAAAAATTATACGTCTGCCTGCTATTATAAAAAAGTAATTGCAAAAGTGTGATATAGCCTTCATTGGTATTAAAATATTTTTCACAATTTACATAGCACTAAAGATCTCAGTGAGTAAAGCTACAGGCTCAGGAGCTCTCTAAAGCTGTGACTGGTACAGTTCTGGACTTCCCTGAGAATTATGAATCTTTCTTAAACACCCCAAATTTTAGCAAAAATGAAGTGCACATTTCTGCATATTTCAGATATCTCCAGGGATCTTTATGAATCCAAAAGGGTCAAGAAATAGCAGAAAACCTTGTCCAAAGCAATTATTGCAGTGAGAAAAAAGAAAAGAAAAAAAACCTCATGAAAAAATGAGAAAGCTAGTGAAGTAATTATCAAATCTGAATATGAAGTTATGGTAAGTAGACATGTGGATTTCAAATGTCTCCTTTCAGCTGTATTTAATTTTGACCCCTTTAGCGCTTGTCAGCCTATTGTCCTCCACTCAAAACCATTCAGAAGTACATATAATCTGTGCAGATAGCATGGAGACAACAGACTTCTGGCCTGAGGTAAGCAACTACTGTGCATTTCTAAGATTGGCAGAAAAGTAGATCTATTCCCATATAGCTTTAAACTATGCAAACACTGACTAAATGGCTAGAAATGGTCGTGTCAAGATAATTGAGTAGAAAGCATAATGCAAATGAGATTGCTAAGTAAGGGAAGCAAACTGTGATTATTTGTCCTAATGCAGCTTAGATACAAACATCAATGGATGGTCATCTTCACATCTTTATTCTGTAGATATACTTCATGTCTGTGCTACATCTGTGCTGTTGATCTTAATTGGCATATCTAAAAACTGAAGACTGTGGAGTCCTTTTGGAGATCAAGATACAAACTTGGCAGTTTCCTGACCATATGTCATGCATAGACTGAAGCACAACCAACATTTCTAGCTCAGTTGGTACAAATCCCAACAGAAAGAACTGCTACACCTGTGACTTTCTCTCTGTACAGTTTTCAATGTCAGTATAAACCCATTGTACTGTAATAATGGATACACCCTTGGTAAGACCTTGAGCCATGACTTGACTTTATGTTTAAATTTGTAACCACCAATTCATCCAGTACTACTAGCTAACTTATTTTTTAAAATATTTTTTCTTCACTCCTCCTAGATGAGGAAGTGTTCCAAGCTATGTTAATGACACACTTTATTGAAATATTCTGATTTTCATAGTAACTCACAGAACTGAACACCTCTTATCAAGGGTTTCATTGGAGATTTTCCATCTCCCTGGGTGATCATATAGGCATCCTCCTCCCAGACCTACTTCTTTACATTAATCTATCTTCCAGTTACAGTTTTAATTAGATGATCTTAAGGATGTCTTAATCTTGTGTGGCACAATTCCAAACACCAAATAAAGAAGTTTTGGTTGTTCTAAAATTTCTCATGACCACAGACATGAGACAAGCTAAACACCAAAGAAAAGAAGTCAGCCTTTTCATTGCCTCGTGACATCATTTATGTCCTATGAAATGCAGATAAAATGTCAATTATATGGCATGTACAGGAAGTGCATTATCACCCACCTGAGTGCATGGGCATCCTTCTTTCTTTTCAGAATGCTCTTACCATATGTATAAATTTGTAGTTGTGGGTTTTCATAATTGTTATTATTCACCTCTTTTAAGAAGTTAACATGTAAGAACACTTTCACGTTTTCAACTAGATAATTTTTTTCCCTAAGGTATAATAATTCAATTATTTTTGTTGTTTAAAAATATTTTGCCTCACTGCTTCTTCCTCTGTTTATTTGCAACCCTTTCACTGGGTAGCCACACACAGCTGCTTCAGCATGCACCACCAGTGAAGGGACAAAAAACATTTTTGAGGAAGGCAGGGATTTTCCATAGCATATTTATAGCTAATAAGAAAGAATATTTTCTGATGTCAGCAACCCTGTTATAGAAAAGTCCTCTCCCCTTCCCTCAGCAGATGTTACCATGCTTTTAACTAGGAAAAAAAAATATAATAAAAATATCTTTCTCTAATCTACCTTACACAACACAAATTTTTAGAACTGTACGAATAATACATTTTGAATTTTAGGTGCCTGCTAATTTCTTTGATTTCCAAGAGTTTTTTTGATTTCCAAGAGGCTTTTACTGGTTGTACTGGTAGTTAGGAGTGTCCATACTTAGCAGAAAATATTAAATAATAAACAAGAAAATAAGGAATATTTTTACATGCATTCAATACTGCATGAGGAATTTATAAAAAAATAAATAAGGTGATTTTTATATTAATATAAGAAAGAATTAAGACCATATAGCAATTACAGAACAGAAGAGGAAGATAAAATATAAGAA
Source organism: Chaetura pelagica (assembly GCF_000747805.2). Taxonomy (NCBI): domain Eukaryota; kingdom Metazoa; phylum Chordata; class Aves; order Apodiformes; family Apodidae; genus Chaetura; species Chaetura pelagica. Next base: position 3,979,294 of record NW_009954107.1, on the reverse strand, counting down.
ATTATGTAAATACAATATCGTAATTTACAAACTTTCACTCTCCAGACACTGCACCAGATGCATAGAATCTTAAAAGTGTTGACTCTAATGATGGCAATGCAAGAACACGAGTTTTCTTTAGGCCTTTATGTTTTAGGAATATTAACCTAGTGTGATCCCTTTAAGTAGGTCAGTCTCAATACACACACCAACATTTTCAGCGCTGGATTCACTTAGCAGGAA
>NW_009954107.1:3960837-3978810 GCF_000747805.2 Chaetura pelagica | reverse complement strand
GAATGGTTTTAGCAATCAAAATATCATATCTTCTTCAGTAAATGTGAATGTTTTCCATGGGCATCTCACCTTCTCGCAATTACCAGCTGAAGTGGAGGATTTTAATAATACAGATACTAGATGAAACAGAACTGTGTTCCATAAACACACTGGGCAAGTACAATATGGCTGGAACAGGTGTGAGCTTAATTTTCATCTGTGGCTGCTAGCAAGTCTGGTTACCTTTGCACACTCATTTGATGTGGTCATTCAGGGAAATCAGGGCAGATGGTGTGTCACTTTGTATGCACTTGCCAAAGATTTTTTACAACTTGAAGTCGCTGTCTCCAGCCATTATGAAAGCTCAATTACAAACAGAGTTTAGCTTAAAACTATTTGTGAGCATATCATCAGCACATGAGGAAAAGCGAGTGGATAAAACACTGCTTAATGCAGAGTATGAAGTATGTATTGCTGAGGAGTTTTGTTTTGTCTTGTTACAGCTGTCCCAAAAATAATCATGTTCCATTAAGCTATGTTTTAAATATTTTGAGGCATTTTTACTTTCTCTGCCTTTAGCTAATGCCATCATGTTCTTACGATCCATTGTATGCATTTGTTTTTTGAGTACAGTGATGAGAGATTTTTTTTTGCAATCTTTTATCTTTGATGTTAATGAAACCTACTCATAAAGCTAAACTGATACATATAACACTCCATAAAGAAAACTCACCTACTGTCAGTTGTCCAGTTAACTGTCCCATGTGATTTCTTGCATTCACTGTTACATTTCTGTCAGACTGCAAGACCAGCGGGCTATCCTGGGGAACATGTATAAGAAAATACATAAGAGAACAAAAAAATTGAGGTAGAATTAAGTTAGAACTAAATAGATAATATGGAACTAAATAGAGAAGGGAGCTGTGCCAAATACAACAGCCTTTTAATATTCTTACAAAGCATTTTACAAGTCTAATTTTCATATAAAAGAGCAACAAGAATATATTTTAAGCTTAAAAACTTTGTGCATAGAATCCCCACTTTAGAAATCAGAGTGAAATGTAGTTTATATAAATTGAGCTTTATTTCCTGAGGATATTGCAAAGTTACAAATTCAAAAAGCATTAATACAAACCTGTTTCATTATCCTTTTCCACATATACTTTTCTACTACCTAACCAACACTATACAACAGTATTCTATTAATTTGTACAACCCACAGTATTTGGATTGCACTTATTAAAACCTTACAAACCCAGCCATGCATTTCATTCACGGTAAATGGTATAATTATTCTCAAAAAGCAGACAAACAGCACTGGAAGGTGTTGTCATATAACAGACAACCCTGAGCAACTCTCAATGGTACCTGACAGATACTATTAGTGATCAAGCTGATATAGCATGAAGAGAAACACTGTATGATCAGTACTGCTATTTTTGGAGTCAATTTGCAGCACAGCTACGTTGCTACCAGCATACCACTAGGTAAGCTTTTAAGGAATATTTACACACATATATATGAGCACTGGAACAGGCTGCCCAGGGAGGTTGTGGAGTCTCCTTCACTGGAGACATTCAAAACCCACCTGGATGTGTTCCTATGTGATGTACTCTAGGTGACTCTGCCCTGGCAGGGGGGGTTGGACTAGATGATCTTTCAAGGTCCCTTCCAACCCCTAGGATTCTATGATTCTATGTGCATGCATATCCCGTCTCCAAAGCCAGATCTCCAGGGCAAGGACAGATGCATGGAAAAGGGAAGGAGTTTCAACAGAAACCCAAGAGAAACCCAGCATTAAAAAAATAAAATAAATAAAATCAGCTTGCTGATGATGCTCGCATTGGAGGGGGGATAAGTGCATGAGGGGAATGAAAGTTAGGATGATGGCTGTTGCTGCAGAGCAGCACTTTCCTCCCTGGCATCACCTGCTACCACACCGTTCATCCCCTGAGGCTTGCCGTGAGACCATAGGTACACCAATGCTTCTGGCAGTTTGCTAGCACTTAACTATTTTTAGGTAAGTTTCTCTAACAGCAGTGAGATACCTGACAGAAACAACTGAGGAAGTGCCCTGGGTAGAAATGGCTAAGAGCTAGGAAAATATTTCTGAAAATTATTATATACTCATTTTATTCTTAGATTCTTCCCTGGACATCCATTCTGGTAATTCCTGGATTGAGCATAATAAATTACATGAACTTCTGCATCTCTGTGTGTGTTCAAGCGTGTGTCACTTAATATACTGGTTCTTCCTGATCTTGTAAGTTTTTTAAAGAGAGAAGAAAAGGGGTTAAGGAAACAGATAGATAGATAGATTGCTTTAACCTGAATGATGTGTTAAGTTTGCACTTAAATTTTCTATACCTTACAATCCTTTCCCCTTTGAATCCAGGGCTTTACTCTGTGAAAAGCAGTCTTCTCAGTTGTTTTCACTGTGATTACTAACTTCAAATGACACTCAGTTCCCTGGGAAGTCTGAAATTAGTCTGAGCTAATTTCTAAGAGTTCAGGTGTGCTTCATCTCTCACTGGACCATGCTATGACCTCTCTAACGTCCTGCCAATTAGCTTTGCATCACAGAATCTGGCAGATGAAAGTAACTGTTTAGCTTGTCCATCTTTCTAGATAAAAAGCTGTAATTATCAGTGAGATGCTGTGTTCGGTGTGACTGGTTTGAACTAAACACGTGATGCAATCAAGGGAGCTTCTGGCAACAAAAGCAGATGCTAAGGACCTTTTTCGCAACACTTGATTTGATTTCCACTTTCCTTATGGTCCTTTGAAGATCATTAGTCCAGGCGACTGTTGCTCTGGGAAAGGAGGTTGTCCTGGTTCACAGCGGCATGGCCAAAGTATATTTTTAAGGAGCCCTTTTCACTTACATATTGTCAGTATTTAGAGAAATCTTTTCAGTTAGACTTCAGCACGGAGAGTACTTGCACCTTCAGCAAGAGAGTATTGGCATGCCTATTTTAGCCTGTTCAGGTAAAAGTCTGGTAACCTACACTTCCAAGCACTGTTCGTAGTCTGAACTGAAGATTTCTTTCCTTTCACCCTAGGAAAAACAGAAGATTCTCAGGCTAAAATCTGCCTCTCAGGCTTCTTGTTCTCAGACTCTTATTGTAAATACTTCTGTATTAAAAGCTCAAGTTCAGAATAATTAAAGATCAGGTGAGCCAAGTTTGCTTTCTTCTCTTGTTGTCTTATTTAAAAGACAGAAAGAGGGATACAGAAAAAAAACCTTAATTTTATAGTCCTTAGATCCTGGATGTCAAATTTAGAGCTGCAAGCTTAAATCCTGGACCAAAGAAAGTCCAGTGGCAAAACTCCTATCAATTTAAGCAGTACAGCATTTTAACTACCTGCACTGTCTGCCCGCGCCTCTGTTTTCCATAAGAAGTGGCAAAAGACAGATGTTCAAGGTATTACAAGGTAGTATACTCAAAGGAGTTAGCAACTCAGATAAGACTTAGCTGAAATCCGTGGAATTATAGATCTTCAAGATAAGTATAAAGTAAGGAGAATGTCAGTCATGTTAATACAAATTAACATACATCTACAACATAAAAGTGCTGGACAATTTCCTCTCTTGAGCCATCAGATCTGCTGCTTTTTTGAAATTAACTTCATCTTGCAATTTAATAGACTTGATAATTAATTCATCCATTAATATTATTTCTTGACAGTTTATTTGAATGTATGAGAAACAGAAATAAGAAGGCAGGTCTCTCTTGCCCATCCCAAACTTTCAATCCCTGGAAAAGGCCACTTCATACTTTTAGTTCTAGTGCCCTGAATTCAGAAGCTGTTTTTGCTGTCTGAAATTGGAGTACACAACACTGGAACAACGAGGTTGCTGAGGCAGAGAAAACTTAAGACCTCTTTTGGATTTCCAGTATTATTCAATGTTGGAGCAAAGTAGTCCCTAAAATCCAATACTACAAGCTGAAATCTATATTATTACATCTTCTTCCACAAAAAGTGCACACAAAAAATTGTAACTGGATAGCTGACCTTTTTCTTCCTGCTTTTTGTCACAGAAATTCAGATCTTGCCCTCCTATTTCATCACTTGCATAGCAGACATACAAACAAGGCTTATTTCCCACTCTCTATAATTCCAACTTGAACTGCAAGAATGTGTGATTAAGAACAGAAGTAGGCTATATACATTTTGTCTGGGAATATGCATATTTTTGAAGCATTTATAGGAATAGTTTCACAATATACTGCAAAGCCAGTGGAAAATCTGTAAGTGGGACAAGTCATACTTTTCATGTGATGATTTTGTAAGCACTCATGCACATCAATGGCAGCTAGTTCCTCAGCGGGAAGTTGCTTTCCTTCAGTTATACTATCCATCTACAGGACAATGAAAAGTTTGCTTTACAAACACATTAAAAAACCAAAAATAATGAATGTCATAGATAGTGAGATTTTGCCAGCTTTATTTTTTTCTGCAAATTATTTCTGAACTCAGCTCATCTTAATGTGGAAAAAAAAAATAAAATTGTGGAAAATAAAATACTGAATCTCGTGTCTTTAAAAGGTCTAATGTATTGATTTTTTTTTTTTTTTTAAGCTAAATCTTTTCAATAAAAACATTTGAGGCAAAAGATTTTATCTGGGGAGCACAACTTTCTGTGGCTTTCCCGAGTCCTTACCGAATCACAATTATCAAAGAAATTTTCATCCCAAATATAACTTCTCCTGATTTGTATTCTGGACTGACTATAAGCCTTTATATCTGAAACATGAAACATTCTCACAGAATTGTCTTAGATGTTACTCATTCATTAATAATTATTTTTAAAAAAACAAACACAACAGATGTAATTTTGAAAGAATAGTCGCAGGCTGTAAATACAGCAGCTCATTAACAGAACATTTGAACTATTTCTGCAAGTGATCTTCAGAAAAGAGTTAGTAAATGATTAGTGATGCCATTTCAAAATGATACAAAAAGCAATACATAAGAAGATTCTTACAGTTAAATAGGGCTTTTAATAATAAAACCCCTCCTGGCATGGTTGTCCTGCTTGGCTCCCCTCACCCCTCAAGGTGGACCTATTTTGAGGATCTCAAGAATTCCTGATGCTCATGATACTGCATGAGATGACTCCTGTTACAAGTGTTACAAGTTACAACTTGGAGATTTTCAGTAGTGTATTATGGGAATACCAGGTGAACATGAAATTATTATAGTCACCACTTATCTGAAACAGCTTTGCAGTTCGGATTCATGAAAGTATCAATAAACAAAGGAATTTAGGGGATATTTTAAAAAACTTTCTGGACTCTGAATCCAGCTACAAATACAATGGAAATGGAAAATTTGGATAAAAACATTGGTTTGGTGTTAGTTTTTTTCATGGTGCAGTACTAAAAAAGTCAACTTTTATTTTTAGAATTAGATGAGCAGATTACAGTAAGTATATGAAAGATGGATACATCACTTTGTAAAGTTATTTCACTAAAAAATAATCTGCATGAGCAATCATAGCAAAACTCATTTTTTACAGATGGTTCAAATAGTGATAACATTTTTGACAAATTGCATGCCTTTTAGACACCATTCAAATAGGCAATCCCAGCTAATTAGCTTAGTTTTGAAGAGAATTTCCAAACTGCATTATTTAAATTAGAAACAGTTTAAATTGAACAATTTAATTCCGGTTAGTTTAAGTCAACATTAGTTTAGTCTAGGTAAGATTTTACACTGTATAATTAAAGATAATCCCAAACTTATGTTCAGAAAACTGTTACTTATGGTAACACCACTCACTTGGACACTGTTAGCAATAGTAGCAATTTGTTTACCATAGCTTATAGCACAAGCACCACCTCACTTAAAATTTGACTCCTGTGCTTGACCAAGCACACCACTTCAGGTTTCTGGACCTCGACATGGGGTCATATAGATGTATGAAGTAATACAATTAGTATATAGGATTCTAGATCTGCCAACCCCATCTGTTGGCAGTTTGTGAGAGGATGTATGGTTATATACTACTCTGTTGTTTGAGCCCATCCTCATTATGGGCAGCTAAAATAGTTATGGCAGGACATTTCCTTACAGGACTCTTTTAATAAACCTACCCTGATAAACTAGTGACTCAGAAGGATTTCCAAGGCACTTACAAATGTAAAAATAAATTTAAAAAATATTAAAACTCAGTATTAGTTCTCAGTGTGTTCAGAAACTCATTGTGGCATTCCCCATACCCAACCACACAGTGACTGTGAATTGCAAGACTTTAAGAAAGACAGGGAACGTTTCCCCACTGCTGCATAGCACCCCAGTCTGTCTACTGCTCTAGAGGCTCATACTGTGGGTGACACTGGAGAAGCTGATCAACTGTGTCTGGTCAACGACCCAGACAGTAGCATTAGCAATACCTGAGTTATTTGAACACACCATAGTAACAAAATGGGAACTGAAAAAAATAGAAAATAATTTCCTCTGGTCAGGCCAGTAGCCCAAGGGAGTCAAAGAGCAACTGAGTAGTTTTGCAATAACTACACGGATAACTGCAGCTCAGGCAAATGAGGGATAACAAGCATGAAGACTGCCTTGAGGAATTAGGTGCAAAAAGTTTGGGAGGATAATATTAAGGACTCAGTTAAGAAGGGTAGAAAGCAGAGCAAAGAAGCTGTGAGAGTTTGGAGAGCATTCATTATCTGTTTACCCATTTTTCAGAACCAGAATATTAACCTGTTTCTCAGAAACCTTCCTTGCAAATGCAGAGGTAATAGCAATGTAGGTGGAAGAAAAACCTCCAGGGACTAAAGAAATCACACATCTTGTAAGCTAGGAGTCTCAGAGACAAACTTTCTATCATTAACTTTATTATTAGCACTAAAAAAGCATGACAGAATTTGAATGTTTGTTCTTGCTCAATTGTTTTTTTAACCTAAGAGTAAAAATTTAATCCCTAATAATTACACTCAGAATCAGGAAGCTGACTGCAAAATCACAGTAAACATCTTTGGACTTTTGCTTTAAGGAAACATTACAGATACCTTAAGATTTTTACTAAATGTTACTGAAAGTCTGTATTTTTTTTTTTTACAACAAATTTGCACATTAGAGAGTTTTGGAAACGTATTCAAATAAAATATTAGGTCAATACATCTCATAAGCAATGGCAAGACTGATTTATATACAATTATGATCAAATTCAAGTAGAAAAAACATTTTTAATATAACTCACTGGTAAAATGAGTGGCAGATTTGACATTATGGCACAACTGATTTGGTAAAAATACTCCAAATATTGATGTAGAGACACATTTTCAATAAGCTACAAATTCTATTTTTCCAAGTCAAGGAGGGAAATATACCCCACTTAATTGACTAACCAAGTAAATGAAAAGCTAAGGAAAACAGGTAAACAAAACATAATCGATAATTTGAAAAAAAACCAAAACACAAAAAACAAACAAAAAAACCCATAAAACATCCCTAGTTGATACTGAAAGAAATATCCTACTTGTGGTTATTGACAAGGTTCCAAGGAGCATACTTTCTGGATAATTCTTGTTCATCAAAGGATGTTATCACCATTCCCAACCTCTGGTCTGTTTCCATGTCAGCCTTCTTAAATGCTAAAGGCAATTACAGATATAATCTGTCTTCAGGACACAACAAATCTGAACCCAAGCTTGGTTATACCTACCAAAGGAATACAGATGTAGCCAACAAGTATCATACACAGCACTCTGGAGATCCACAGGAACTGGCAAAGCTGCACAGTGATCATGGCTATAACCTCCAGACAGAAATAACTTCCCTGTTTTACTTCCTCATATAATGCACCATGAAATTTTTATGACAGCAGAATTCAGTCATGCATTAAAAACTCAGTGTTAAAGCAGAAGCAGATGATATTTAAACAGCAGACAAAAGATGTGATTTTCTGGAATTGATTTAAACATCAAACAGAACTTCAAATGGAATTTAGATATAAACATCTTGACTAAAAATACAATAAGATTACAAATGTACTTCAAGGAAGCTTGTTAAATACTCAAAGCTCTCTCCATAGTCATTAAGCTTGTGACACAGCAAGCAAAAAGATTTTAATTAGGAAAAAAGGTAGAGAACCAATGCAAGTCTTAAAATCTGAAGCCAAAATATTAAGGATGGAATCACTGTACTTCATCCATTTCAAGCCATCATTGCTTGTGCTCTGGGTATACCAGTTGTTGAATGGATTTTTGCCATTAAAGTTAAGCCCAACAGTAACCTAACAGTTCACTATGCTATTTGAGATCCTGTGTTTCTGTAGCTGTCAACCATGATATATACCATTACGGTGAAACAAGACTGTGTTTCTCATGCCTTTTTAACTTAAAGTGCTAAAACTTGAAATACAGCAGCAATTAACTCCAGGAAGACGGTGAAGATATTAAAGGAAAATTTATGCAAATCAAAGTATATTCATACACTTTAAAGTAATTTCCCACCATTCCCTGCTGAAGGGCCATTTCTCTAGAGAATTTTAATTGCATTTATTTTAGACACCCTAGCCAAGGCAAAGAAAATAAAAATGCTGTAGTCAGTGATCTGAAAGCCTGGATTTATGTATAACTTTTATCAGATTCCTCATTTTCTATGACAAAGTGTGCAATCCCTGTTCACTTGACACATATCAGGAAATACACACTAGTGTATTTCCTGATAAATGAAAAAAAAAAAAAAAAGCCAAAATAAACTTATTCCATTACGTTTACCTAATCCTATCCTATCATCACTTTACTGAGCCTTCCCCTGCATGCACCCATTGCTTATTGTATCAAATGTTTGGTGCTTTCAGGCTTCATTATTGCAATTCCTTGATGTAAGCACTATCAGATCCATGGATGTTTAACATGATGTATAATAAGGCTTTGATAAAAGCATCAAAAAGAATAGGGAATAAGAACAGCAATTACAGGAATTACAAATAATACACTGATTATCTCTAATGCCTATTATGAAAAGTGTACTTAAAAATTTCAGACATCTTGATCATGATAGCCCAGGGCTGAGGACCACAACAGTTATGGAAAAGGTCTCAGCAGGCATTTTATCAGTTGCTAAGTACAGGAATTAGTCCAAAACTGTCTTTGCAGCATTTCTTTTCTGAAAGTAACATCTGTGGTGTTATTGAAGAAATTAACTTTTGGCTGCCTAGCTTGAAGAGTCAGATAACTTCACTCATACTCTGGCTTTAAGAAAGCAGGAGAAGCAAATTTTTAACTCTTCTGTTTTAATTATAGAAAATTAAATGCCTTTCTATAATCCCTGAAGTTGGTCTCAGCCTTTTCAGGACCAAAAGTATTTGGGTCCAAGTCTCCTATCATCTTATAATAAAGGATCAATCTCATTACTTCTTATCCTTATCTTTTGGTGATTAAGCTCCTCTTAGCGATACTGCACCTGTAAAACTTTTTATTCCTCCTCCTTTCTCTACTACACAGCATTCCTCATTCTATGATTAGGGCTGCTCTGAATTTCCCAGGGAAAATTACATCAGCTGGCAATTTTTCTCCCCATCCAAGGGAGAGCAGTGTGGCTGTATCATATCAAGAGACAACAACAAAATTCTCTATTAACAAAGATGTCTCACATAAAAAGGAATTAAGATGCCTCACATCTATTTAGTTGGTACAGTCTCCTGAATATTTGAATATGTATGTGAAAATCTAATAAGTAATGCAAAAGTCTTTGTTTTCCAGACAGAGCCACTAAAGGACCTTAATCTGAATTATTATTTTTTAATAAAGTATATATCTGTTGGTACCATAAATGATGAAGAATCAATAAAGATCCTGACATTACCTTGAACACAGCAACTAGTAGAGAGTATTTACCTTTAATTTCACACACCAACAGCTAGAAATTGTCCTTGAAAAGTATTACCTCACCTTTTGCTGCTGTACATTCTCTAACCTTGCAAAACATTTAATAAGATGCTTTACTATTAGTATGACACAAACTTGGCCAGTATCTGAGCTCAGAATTTGTTTCAGGCCTTCTCTAAAACTTGTCACCTCTGGGAAGGAGATATTCATTCCCTCTTTACTGCAGGACATGATTTGTTGCGTGGATAAACTGCCTTTGTATTTGCTTTTGAGACTTGCCAATCACAGACTAAAACAAGTCACCAGACCTGTTCTGAAGGTCAAAATTGAGGAAATAAAACTCTGTAGAGAGAATTATGGTTCAGGGAAAGAAAATAAAACTCTGTAGAGAGAATTATGGTTCATGGAAAGAGATGGCATATGCCCTTTTGGGGAAGTATATTATTTTCCAGTGGGAAGACCACTAGTGTCAACTTTGCAGTTGCAGATAATTGCCGCCTTCTAATAATAGAGTTCTTTTCCAAAGGATATAATTAACAGTTTGTCTTTCTTTTCTACTCTCTAGTAATTAAGAATTTCTTTTTGTTCGAGTAACTGGCTAACTTTTTCATACCGAAAACTTTTCCACTGCAGATATTTAAATATTGAAAAAAAACTTGCCTCCACTGACAGAGAACACAATAAATACAATTCTGTGACTTAACAGTTTCCCACAGATGACATTTAGATTAAAACACCATGAAAAACCTGCAGAATTAATCAGTAAAGGTCTACAGAGGAAAATTATTTTAAATTCAAGATCATAGAGCAATATGGGAAAATAAAAATGGTTGTATTTCCTTAGCAACAGTGTTACACTGCTGAAAAGATCTCATTCAGACTTGCATTAGTGTCTGAGTACTTCTCATACTTCTGGACAAGGAAAACAATATACATAGCATAATAAAAAATAAATAATTTATTTTGCATTTTTTCTTCCTTAGTGGCATGAGAGTGGTTTTAATATTTTATGTTGTATTTCTGGAAATTAGTAAAGGTCTACAAAATGTAAAGGGGTAATTGAACAGTATTTTCAGCTTTTCCAATCCCAGATAACAACAATGAAATAAAAGCTGTTTTATCGACTCACAGGGTGCAGTTTTGCATTATCTTTTTCTTCTCAGAAAAAAAGTAAAAGCTTACATTGGTTCTGCCTCTAGCCTTCATCCCACTTCAAAATGATCTTGCTTACCAAAGAATAAAACCAGACAATACCACAATACTAGTTTAAATTGGTTAGTTGATAATTTCATTATTTTCTAACATACAGCTTGACTAAAGCCATTGAACAGATCAAAGGAACAGGGAAGTCCTGCAGTAGAGTATAGGGTTGACCAACTACGAGTTGCAAAGAGCAGAGATTTTTTAAACTGTTTGAGAATAGAGAAGTATTTGTCTGTGAGAGGATCTCACATGAAATGGCACTGTAAGTCTTCCAATACTTACATAGTTTCTGTATGAGTGATTCATAGCAAAGTTGAAGTAAATAAATTAGAACCTTTCTTTGTTCAGAATGTGACCATGCATTCATCTGCTGCATTCATTAAGAATTTGAACCAAATTCAGACAGTAAGCACTCCAAGTAGCAGAGACTAACAAGAATTGATTTAAAGGGTTCCAATATTCCTTCAGATAACAGACAATGTTAATTTAAAACACTGATAGCTCTGTGGTTTTATACAAGGGTGACATTTATAGTTAAATCTTTATAAACTCTATAAAATAAAAGTTTGTGCAATACCAATTTTTAACTCATGAATTGCAATGACTTTTGAGCTGTTGAAACTGCAGCACAGTTTTTACAAGGCAAACCATCCTATCAGTCAAACCCAATCTTGTTGGATCCTAATAAATCTGTAACTGCTTCTTAGCTAGTAACTGGTTGCATGATAATTCCTCCCCTGAAGAGTGTATTTCTTTTGGTTTTACTTTATCCATTTTGCCATGGAGGATTACACAGATGGTTAACACCTTGAGTACAAAGGATTGCCAGGCAATAAAGTGGAAACCTATTTAAAGTCAAATTTTGCAACTACAGTTAAATATTATTTCTTGTAAAAAAAAATTAAGGAATCTCTCTTTCAAACAAATGGTTCACCATCACTGGCAAAATTTGATTCTTCTACAGAGAATCCAAGCCAACTGACGCATATGTGGTACTGCTATTATTTGCCTTCTAACCAACCTTGCTGCTGTATTTTGTCAATGCCATGGAGGTGAGGGAGGAAGGTTAAGTGGATAATTTCAAGAATACAATAAAATTTTCTCTGCTGACATGTCAATCTAAAAAGAAATTTCAGTTAATTCTAGCTGTATTTCTGCTAGCCTATAGTCTATATATAAGAAAATATGAATTGTTCAATTTTCATCCTCTGTAAATGCTATATTTACATTACATCCTAAATTTATTAATCCTTTACCCAGGGTGGTAATATGCCTGTGAGTGATGGAAGTTATCCTTCTATATATAGATGGTATAATGGATGGATCAACTTGAATCAGGAGATCTTTGAATGAAAACATATATAATAATGCATATATCCTGAAAATTATTTTCTCTAATAGTCTGGCAATAAATCTATAAAATATAATAAAAAATAATCTTGATATTTTGAATATTTTTTCCCCTCATATCTCTTGCTCAATAACCATGCTAACAATTATGAAATGTGATGCTTTCGTCTACCTATACCAAAAATAATTTTTTAAAAGTAGAACTAAAAAGTAGATGTGGGAAAACCACACCAGAATTAGTTTTGCTTCATTTTACTAATCTCAGCTAGTAGATTTCTTTTTTTAACCAGTACAATCATAAAAGCCATGATGAAACACAGACACATTTCCCAATTTCCTGAGCTTGAATTTAATCTATTTTTTTTCCTACATAGCCATCAGCAAATAGTCCTACCTCAGCCAAAGGCTTTGAATGCTAGTCATCTATCAGTTTGTCTTTTGAGGGTCTATCATAAAACTGTATTTTAACATTGTACTCTTTCTAGGTCAGCACTTCTGAAGTGTCAAACACCCTGAGGGAAAAGGAAGAATTCTAGTTGGGAACAATACTACTAAGTCAGCATATATGTAGCTCATTGTCAGAAAAGCTCAGGCAATTTTTTTTTTTTAAAAGAATGCAAACAGCAAGAAAAATGTAACCATAACCTACTTTATAATCCATATTTTAATGTCTCATAAATTATACTAAATGAATTCTATTAGTGTAAGTACAAGAACACTAGTCAAAGATCTATATAGAGGGAAATGGAGATTGTTAAAACCTACAATATTCCCTGTGTCATATGAGACTGAGTTACACACTGGTTTTATTTTGACAGAAAATTAGGAAGGAGACATTTAATGTAATTATCTGTATTTCTTTTTATATGCTATATTAAAAAAAGAAAATGAATACAATTTCATAACGAGGAAGGCTGTCTTTTTCAAAACAGCATCATGCCAACTGCTGTTGGGTTAGCAAGGAGGGACAATCTGGCTTTCTTGTCAGATGGAGAATACCAAGCTCCACAACAAAGGAAGCACTCAAAGTCCCAAAGTACATTTCTCTATCAACTTTTTTTCCTGACAAGCTGAGCTGTGAGGTTGAACTGCATATTTCAAGGACAGGTTCTCAAATTTCTTTTCACTCCAGTGGGCCCTCTTCAGAATTGGCCTCTAAAGGAAGCATATGATTTATATAAGTTGACCACTTTGGCACAGGGGCTCTAAAAAAGAGTAAATACATAAAATATTGTGTTCATTTGTACCCCCTTAATCACTCTTTCAAGTAATTAAACTACCAGTTCCCACAAGGTGGATGAAGATCTTGCCAAGGGACTTCACTGGCAAGGTGAAGTCCTTCACAGTCATGAAAATCCCCTTCTCCTTAGCCAAAATAATGCATTGTCTAAGGTGATTTTTAGGGGTACAATTTCAAGCATTGTTATAAAATTATAAATGTAAATTTCACACAATTTAAAAATAAAATCAAGTTCTGCACAATGTGATGAATTTTGAGGTTCCCTATCAAAATATGTAAGTGATCAGCTTAGTAGTGTTAATTACAATGGATTACTGTAGTTTAATTTAATTTTCAATTTTATATTGCTTGTATGACAAGCCCAGTCATGAAGTCATAGACTGCAAATAACTTAAAATGTTTTCTTAAGTCTTTCATTCACTTCCTTGACACAGATTAGATCACAATATATTTAATCCTATCCAAAAGCAGAAAAATGCACTGACTTTGCGGTGCTGATGTCAGGGATAAAGGCACACACACACATCACTCAGTAGGCAACTTAGAAAAATCTCATGAAGATGTTTTATCAACCAGAGGTTATTTTGTGCTCAAGTATTTCACAGCAATCCTGGTAGGTGTAAATAACTTGTAACAATTGTAGAAAGCTAGTGCTAGAGATGATATAGATTTATTTATGCTGATCCAGGTGCAGTGGTCTTGTGTGCACAGGAACTGATATGCAAAATATTTCTGATGGTCTCTGTTTATTACAAAATGGCCTTTCAGTACCTGTATACAGCAATGATCTGTCTGTACTATCTAAACTTCACTGACATCTAAAATCAGAGAGTATTTCTGATAAAAAGAGATAAGATGGTAAAATCTGAATGTTCTGAACCTTCAAGCAACAAAAGTAGAACATAAAAAAACAGCAGTATTTTTCTAAATGAACTTGTCCATTTTTTCACTATAGCACCAAAAAAGCAAAGCCTACTGCTGATAATGAACTTGTTGAGCAGGGTGCTGGATTTGTGCATCTCCTCCTCTGTACCATTAAAGGATTTTTGAAAAAGCTTGGGATTTTCAACACAAATCTTTTGTTGTCTGAAAACCACAAAGTTCTTCACAGATTTGTTTTAAATACTAATATATACTAAAAATCAGCAGGGAGTACTGGTGAGGCATTAAGAACTAATCTCTGAAATAGTGATTTGGGGGCTGAAAACATCAAAAGAGTTAAAATTTCAACCAGGTATTAACTCGTTGAATGACTTTTTAGCAAATTAACCAATTATCATATTTTAGCTCATTTAGCATTTTCAGGCAAAAACAGAGAGAACACATATTTGTATTTAAAACAGGCATCTTGCATTTGAGAAGAAAGGACAGGGTGGATAAGGCTGTAGACACAGATTCATAGACTGAAAGGAAATAAAAGTAAAATCCCAGAATCTCTAGCATCTTCTCCGATGACCTGTTTGGCCAGATCTCTTCAGCCTTTGAGCATCATTCCAAAAAGGACACATAAATGTCTCCACCTATTCTGGCAGCATTTCAGCCTCTTACAGTTCCCATAGGTGGCAAAGTGCACATGACCCCTTTGGACCTCTCTGAGGCAAGCTTTCCTTCCATTTGTTCAGCCACTGACTAACCTAGGATACATGTGAAACATAAGAACAAGGAACTATGTCTCACTCCTGGAGTGCTGAAAATTGTTTACAATTTTTTTCAATTTGCTACGAGTCAAAACATGTGGAAGGTTCTCTGAAGTATTAAAATAATTTCACTACGATAATGAGATTAAAAAGTTCAAATCAGTGTCCCTGAGTTGCCATTGCTTCAGCTGTTCAGAATGCCCACTTGTATACAGATTTCAAAAGGTTAACACAAAACTGTATGGCACAATGACAATTCATAGTTCTTCTAATTGCCACAATTTGGTAGAAAATTGCTTTGGCTAATAAATCACTTTCAAGCATTCTTTCTCAAGACAAAGCCAGGCTTTATCACAAGACCAGCTGTCAGAGATTGTTTGTTCTTCAAAGTTACAAAATTTGGACGTATAAAAGCCCAAATGTCATTGTCAGTGTAAGAGGCTTCCAGAAGAGTAAGATGACCTGATCTGTCCAACAAAAAAAACACATAAAAAACCAAAACAGAACACTTCAACTCCTATGATTCATATCTGTGTTCACTTTCAAGAACTTACTTAATTTCATAACTACTGAAATGAAATAATACACATATTTCACATTTGTAACACACAGTCAACTTGGGACTAAAATTTGATATTTTGACATCACTAAATATTATCAGAAACAAGAGATTATGTGGCAATTCCATATCTTTTTATAAGATAAAAAAATGAAAGTAATTTTCTCTAGGCTGATCTGTTCAGAAATTTATTTTCTGTATTGTCTCCTGACCCTCCTGCCTCACTTCTCTTCCCATAAAAAAAAGACCAAGAAACCCCTAAAGTAAACAAACTGTTACTTTGTCTTGCACTAATGAGTACACTGAATCCACATTGTTTGTCCTGTCACTTAATTTTGGAATCACTGAGCTTATGAGTCATTATAGCCTAACATGTCAACAGCATTTCATGGGGGATTAACACTCATTTATCTTCTATATACCATAATTTGAATACCTCTTTGGGATCTTTCTGTGTTATGCAATAAATATAGAAACTGGAATGTTATGAATTCCTAACTTGTAGTCCAGACATTTTTTTTAATCACATGTGAGACTGTTGTGGAGAGATTGAAAAATCTCATTTTCTTTTTTTTTTTTTTATTCTTCATCTAGAGTTGTTCCTTTTCAAGGGGTATTCCTGGACTTGTGCTTAGTGCTCAAATCCCTGACGTGTAACTTGGTAAATGCAGTTTTTTTCATTTGGTCCTTACTAAGTATTTGTAAGACCTCCTGTTAGGCTTAGACGTTCCCAAAATTTTTTTGGGATGTTGAATTGAATTTGCTCTGCAAGGCCCTGAAGCTGGAGCCACAACAGCAGATAGCAGATTTCCTTTTTTTTTTTTTTTTATCCTCAAGGAACATATTGCATTGATTTAAAATTGGTTTACTCTAATCTTCTGAGTACAATAAATAGTATGGTAAAACTATGGAGTTCTATATAACCTGCAGACCAAAATTAAAAATTATGTATTGTAGTCTTTCTTCCAGTATTTCACAACAAAAGCACATATCACCAAGGATATCCAAGACCAGTAGTGCATCTGTAAGCCAAAAGTCATTAACGGAGGAAAAGTAATTTCTCTCAGCAGTCTACATGCCAATGATATTTATGAAATTAATGTCTCATGTCTTTGGCAAGAGACAGAAAGGTTAAATTGCTATATACATAGATAATCAAATCAGAACAATTAATTAATCTGGCTTTCAGCATAATGTAGACCACAGGGCCTTAAGTCAGTAATTTCTGCATTGGTTTCTATCCCACATCCCTTAGGCAAACCATCATGTTCTTTCACAGCTAAACAAAATTAATTATATTTATTAAAATATCAATATAGGCCAAGATTTCTGAAAGAACTAATTTCAGATTCAGGAAAACAAAATGCAGGCAGAGTCAAAACCCGTAAGATTCTATTATGAAGAGCAATTTTAGTTATATTAGTAGCAATGCATCACATTCTTGTAAACCTTCAAGGAATTTCAAGTTAGTGAACTCTAAGAAGCTATCAGATGAGAGAATCTATGGCTGTGAAGTTGAATACCTCTACCATAAACAGCTTGATGGTAAAATTCTCAAATGAGAAAAGCCTATCCTTCCATTTAGCAATTTTTTTATATTCAGAGAAACTATATAAGATCTCTAGATCAGTTTTACAGTTCAAATTAATTATTGATGTAACTTCAATGTTCAATATACTAACTACAGATACCACATATGCACATCATCTTCAATGTCTTTAGGAAGAGAACACATTTTGGGAAATACAGAAGTACCGAAAGTAACAACGTAATCCAGGGAAGAAAACCAACCTGTATCTTTACATGGCATCTCAGAATATACTTAGTAAGAGCTCCAAAAGTAAGTGCAGCAGTCGATATTGCCTTAGCATACGGTTTACTGTACGTATTAACATTTAAGGAGCTATGAAGCACCGAGTATTATCATTAATATTATTTGATGAGGACAGGGCATAGACTGAATTTTACTGCTAATGCAGTTGCATTCCCCGTTATTCTAGTTTCTTGAATTACATAAAAACTTTCAACCTGTTAAATGATTCCATTTTATATCACAGATTTACGAACCTCTACAAAGACAGGGTCTGGTTATTTTCCAGACAAGCCTGAATATCCTTACAGAAAAACACATGGACAGATGGCCTTCTTCCTGCT
>NW_009954107.1:3863246-3959894 GCF_000747805.2 Chaetura pelagica | reverse complement strand
TCCTGCTGATGTTACATTGGAAATGTGCTTGGAGGGAAATTCTGTCATCACCTCTTGAGTCATAATTTTGCCTTATTTATTTTGAAATATTACCTAATGTGGTAAAGTTCATTAATATATTTTAATATTAGTGTTCAATGAAATCTTATTTGATTGATAAAAATGTTCTCTGATTATCTTTCTGTGGGGAAAATTAAGCATGCAACAATCTACCAAAGTAAAAACTTTAGATTAACAGTATTTTTAAGAACATTTTAAAACCTATTTTCTTAAATTCAATTCCCTTAGAATAAACACCACACACAGTTCTGATTCTGTATTGTCTGATAAATACTTAGATGGCATTGAAGACCTGCACTCGCACAACAGTTTTAGCAGTTCCAAGATGATGAAGGTGATTGGAAGCAGCCAGCATGGATTTATGAAGAAAAAATCTGACCAAACTGAGAACCCTCTACAATGAAATTACTAACCTGATGAATAAGGAGAGAGAAGTGGTTGTTGTTTATACTAAGACTTTTGACTCTGTTGCCCATGAACCCCCAGAGACAAAGAGATGGCCTATATAAAATGACAATTAAGTGAATTAAAAAATGTCTAAACAGCTGGGTTCAAAAAATGGTGATCAGTGGCACAAAGGTCAACTTCAAGCCAGTCCCTAAGGGGTATACCTCAGGGATCTACACTGGGGCCAACAGTGTTGAATGCCTTCATTAATGACTTGGACAACAGCACATAGGCATCCTCAGAAATTTTGTATATGACACAAAACTGGGAGGAGTGGTTGATACACCTAATGGCTGTGTTGCCATTCAGAGGGACTTCAAAAGGTAAAGAAGCCTCCTGGACTGAATGAAGAAGAGTATCACCAGCATGTCAAAGGATGCAGCCTTCCTTTCCACCCAGCCTTTGTGAGAATCATGTGGTGTGCTATGACAAGTTCTGGGCTACCCAGTACAAGATAGACATCAACATACTGGGGCAAGTCCAGCAAAGAGCCATGAAGATGATGGCAGAACTGAAGCATCTGTCATAAGACAGGATGCTGAGAAAGCTGGAACTTTTCAGCCTGGAGAAGAGAAGGTTTGAGGGAGAGGATCTTAGTGATGTCTACAAATACCTTCTGAGACAGAGTAAGAGCCAGAGTCTTCTTAGTAGTGCTCAGTGACGGGAAAAGTCAACCGTTGCAAATTGACGTAAAAGACATTCCATTTAGGCATTAAAAAAAGTAAATTAAATAAAAAAATCTAAGTGTCATCAAGCACTGCGATGGTTTTCCAGAGAACTTTTGGAGTGTCCATCCTTGGAAACATTCAAGACTTGTCTGGACTCAGTCGTGAAAAACATGCTCTTATGGGCCCTGTTTTGAGCAGGGAGGTTGGACAAGATGATGCACTCCAACTGGAATGATTATATGATTCTAGGAATGTAAATAAATATGGAGTGAAAGTAAATTTTGCTGTTTAGGTGCTCACGTGTCTCCCAATAAAGCTGGCAGCAGTTTCTTTCCTCAGAAGTAAATTAATAAATGTTACAATAAAACCCAGCCTGGATGAAGAAGAATTAATATGTTCATGCATAGACCTGTCTTTGCTTGAAACATGCTGTCTCACCATAACTCAGTAAGATGATCTTCAAAAGCATATCCCTTAGAACTTTGTGATTTCCAGGTGGCAATCATGAACATGAGTTTTCTTCCAGAACTGTACTAGAGGCTCTCACAGTGTTTATCAGTACAAAAATTACATGGATTAGACTGACATTTCCAACTGCACCCTAATAGAACATTCAGGTTGTCCAACTTGGTGTTATCTGCAAACATTTTATCACCTCCTCAAGATCACTGACATAGATGTTAAAAAGAAATGGTCCCAATAGTGAACCCTGAGGAGCCCCACTTGTGACTATGCACCAGCTAGATTTAACTCCATTCACCACCACTCTCTGGGCCTGGCCTTCCAGCCAGTGTTTTACCCAGCAGAGCACATACCCGTCCATGCCTTCCTTCCTTCCTGAACTATGTCCAGCCTTCCTGGACTCCTTTACTCTTCTGGACATGCATACAAAATTACAGTTATAGTTAGTAATATCACAGAATCATGGAATTGTTTGGGTTGGAAGAGACAAATAAAGGCCATCTAGTCCTACCCTCCTGCAGTGAGCAGGGACACCTTCAACTAGATCAGGTTGCTCAGAGCCCAGCCTGACCTGGAACGTTTGCAGGGATGGGGCATCTATGACCTCTCTGGGCAACATATTATAGTGTTTCACCACCTTTATAATAAAAAAGGCCTTCCTTATATCTAGTGTGAATCTTATATATGAATCTGAATCTTTTCTTTAAAACCTTTTGTCGTACCACTTCAGGGTATACTAAAAAGTCTGTCCCCATCCTTTTTATAAGTCCCCTTTTAGTATTGAAAGGCTGCAATAAGGTCTCTCCAGACCCTTCTCCAGGCTAAACAACCCCAATTCTCTCAGCCTTAAATATAAATTAATATGCCTATTCTTCACTGTAAGGGTGGTGAGGAACTGGAATGGGTTGCCCGGGGAGGTTGTTGATGCCCCATCCCTGAAGGTTTTTAAGGCCAGGTTGGATAAGGTTTTGTGCAACCTGATCTAGTGGTAGGGTTCCCTGCTCATGGCAGGGCAGTTGGAACTTGATCTTTAAGTTCCCTTCCACCCTTAATGATTCTATGACATTACATTATTATCTCTCCCTGGGTCTAATTCCAAGCTTCAAATTATTAACCTCATAGTCTTGCTCCTATTATAAAATAATTATATTTATTTAAAGGCTGAAGCATTTATCTACTTAATAATTATACCTTCTTAGCAGAATTCTATCTGAATCAGTGCACATTCTCCAAACTACAATGGCTGAGTGTAAAAACCCATAGGTTTCTGAGAATCACAGTTTACTGTATGTTTTACCCAGCCAGTTTTAAAACCTGCAAAAAACACCAAAGTTATGTAACAGCATCATCCTTAATATTCTTGGTCATCATGGAATATCCTCGTTTTGAGAGACAGATGAAAGAGCAAGCCATATACACGCACTTCCAGTTCTGGGGGTTAAATAATAAGCTTATGTTTTATGAACACATCTTCATTGTGAGCTCAAAATATAAAGGCATCTAGCCAGTGTTTACTAGATACTAATCTAAAATCCCTGAGAAGCACTCCTATTAGCTAGTGTTCTTCCATGAAGGATGTGAATACAAGGTGTTCAAATCACCTGCAGGTTGATCACATATCTTGGTGGTATTAGCAGGCGGTTGGGAATGGATAGGCAACTTCAGGAATCTCTACTATAGCCTTTCCTCTTTTACAAATTTCTCAGGAAAAAAAAAAATAAGAAAAAAAATAGAAGGAGCACTCTCAACATGTTTGGCTTTGTCAAAATTGTCCGTGCATACAGAGGAAGAAAGCAGCTCCTAGAATTTTTATTACAAAAATATCATTCTTATTTGGTTGTTTAATGAGGGAAAATATCTGAAGCTTAAGATACACAATGTCTTTTAAAATTAGTCAGAACTAGTTGTTATAGAAATACAGAATTTGAATCCAAAACTATCTTTGAGAGGAGAGGTTGCCCTGGTTGGGGATGAATTCTGCCACAAGGATGGATGGTAAACAAGACTTCAAAAGGAAGTTGGTGTTTCAAAGATGTGAGAAAACAGAAGACAGATGACCTCTGACCTCTAAAAGACATTCTCTTTGAAATAGGACATAGAACCCAATATTCTAGAGTCTATATAGTAGTGATACTACTGCTGTCATCAAGTTACCAAAAGACACACTGACACACAGTTCTTGCTGTTTGTGTCTACTGACAGATTTATAGAGGTCAAAAAGCTTATTGCATTTATCATTCAATCCTATTGCTCAAGTAACAGAAATTAAACTGAGAATCTGAGCTTTATCCCTGACAATGACCTTGCTAATGTAGCTATGATTTTCTATAATAAAGGGGAAAAATAGCTCTTATTTTTCTTTTTTGTTTAGCTTGAAATTCAAACTAAAGAAGTTAAATAATGTTAATATAACAAAGTGAAGAAATTACAAAATTGACAAATTATCATGGCTTGTGCAAGTTTAAACCAACATATTTTAGTTTTGCACTCTGCTACAACAATCATTCATTACATGATTTCATGCTTTTTCTCCTATAGCTGCTATTCTTCGAAGAAATGTTGTGCACTAGGAGACTAGTAAAATAGGGTCTATGCTTAATTTGTAATTGTTAGAAGGTAAAAAGAATGGTGGAGGTGACCAATTGAGACCTTAAAACTCTGGATTCACTACGTGTCTACCAGAGTTTTCTAATTACATTTTGGAGCTAAAACTAAAACAATATTTTTTGATCTTTTTAGTATTCCAGGGTTTTTATGTATTTCCCTTCTCTAAAATCCAAAACGTTTACATTGATATACCAGAAAAGTCTGTCTGAATTCTAAATACATTTGCCAAAATGAAAAGGAGAAGTTAGTATATGATAATGCTTTTTGTATTCTAGCATCTGCACCCTCCTTTCCGTTCTCCCTCCCTAAAATAAAACCAGTTCTAGTTCTGTTTATACCTAATTTTGATATTCTGTTTAATGAATATTTCAACTGAGAAAGCTATGCTTTTCCTGAAATACTTTGAGATCTGACTGCTCTGAAGAATTTTAGCCCAAAAGATAACAACCTGCTGATTATTTAAAGTGTATTCAATATTTCTTGACGTAATTCTTTTACTTCACAGGACACCATATGCAAGCAGCCACTGACACAATCACAGTGCTATTCTCTTTAAGATAGACTGACTCCCTTTGCCGGATATCAAGAGGAAGAAACCTTTTCCTGTGGTAAGAATATCCCAACTGGGAGCATCTCTCATGTTAGTTTGTGTTGTTAGACCTACTTGTCTTTTATGGAAGACTTGAAACTGTACTTGATAATTTCAATTGCAATTAACTGTTAGAAAAAAAGAGCAATTATTCCTTCAAACCTTTTCCCACTCTATATTGTCTTTAACTTTCCTCCATATATTTGGAAAAAATCAAGAAATTCCATCTAATCTGTTGCAGCTAGATAAACCACTGCTTTCCATAGTTAGGAAGAACAAACATAAACCAAATACCTTCAGTCCAAAACACAGAAGCAGTTTGTGATTAGTAGGAATTTCTGAGACAGCAGAGGATTAGCATCACTCTGGGGCAGGTATTATACAAAGAAGAGGACAGCACACAGATGAGAAAACAGAAATATTTTTCAATGGTGCAAGGATGCACTTCTAAACATCTAGAAATGATGTCTGCAGTGAAGATGAGTCAGCTGTATG
Source organism: Chaetura pelagica (assembly GCF_000747805.2). NCBI lineage: Eukaryota > Metazoa > Chordata > Aves > Apodiformes > Apodidae > Chaetura > Chaetura pelagica. The sequence goes on along the minus strand of NW_009954107.1, from coordinate 3,954,566 downwards.
CATTCTTCATATTCTAGAGATGAGGAATCAAGTTTTGATAAATTAAATTTATGGAAAGTCATTTACTCCAAAGAGTTGAGTGAGAGTTGGGCAAACTCATGTGAGGAAATTTTAAAGATAACTTTCAAAGGTCATGTTAAATTTACAAAATTTTGCTTGGATAACAAACCAGAACTGAGGTGCTACTCCTCCAGGTGAGTGCTCCAAACACTCACCTGATTATACTATCACATGAATGATCTCTTAATCACAATTCCTCCTAATTGTCAAGAATATTCAATTATTTATACATAATGAAACATACCCAAAAAGAAAAAGAACAAACCCCAAAAAACCCAAACAACACCCCTCCCCTAAACCCCAAGCAAAACAACAAACAGAAAGAGAAACACAGAATGAGAGAGAGAAGGAAAAGAGAAGCAAGAAAGAGAAAAGGGGAGAGAGAAAAAGATTGTGAGGAAGACTGAAAGAGAGGGTGAGAAAGAAAGCTACTGCATAATGGATTGTAATTAATTAAATATCTTGTTATTGTGGTTTCACAGTAGCCCTCCCAACCAGAAAGACTGAAAATGTGAGCAAATTTTCACTTGCTCTTCAGAGCAAGGGTATTCTAACCATAGAGAAAAATGTGCTTCAGCTATAGGTTTTACAAGAATTTCAAAACAAGTAAACAACTCAAAGACAAGATGTAGGTAGTCACCAAGCAACTAATTCTGTCACTCTCGCTTATACTCTGTAATACTATAACCATTACAGGTTTGGTTTTTTTGTCCTTCATTTCTTCTCATTCATTACAATGAATATATGGGACAACCTAAGAAGAACAAGACTTAAGGGGTAGGACTGAACTCAAAAGCATAAGCTAAGATAGATCAGAAAAACACTAAAAAGGCATGACAGTTCTACAAAACCACAATGTGTTCCACAGTAGCTATTATCTATAGCATTTTTCTTCACTAGATTTTGTAACATAAATTGAAAATTATGCAGACTCAAATCATTATTGGTTATTGAACAGGTAAGGTAATAGAATTAGCAGATGGGTAAGAAAACAGAAGTTCCCACATTATACAGAACTGTACATTGTTTACAGGTATTAAAAGCTGAAAATACCTAAAAAGATTTAAAAAAAAAGCTAAAAAGGCTAGGGAATCTTTGCCTGAAAAAAAACCCACGTTCTTGGAATACAAAAGTCCAGGGTCCAGCAATGTCAGTCACATTAATAAAATGCTATAAAGACTTCTAAAAAATCTGAGGAACTGAAGACATGTGGCTTTGATGTTAATTGACTACAGTTTTCACAAGAGAATTCAATGTTATCTAGTTGCATTTAAGCCAACCAGAGACAAGATGTTGATGGTCAGCTAGTTATCTATTAAAAATACCATCTGTGTCAGCTTTGAAATACCACATATTATTCCAGAACATTTCTTCTGTGTCAACAAACAACTAATTTATTTTCACTGCTGTTTTGATTCCATCCCACGTCCTTCATAAATACAGACAAAAATGAATGGAAGAAGCAGCTCCAAAGACTAGGTATGCAATGTGCACACTCTGCTGGGGAAACAGTAACTCTTTGAAATTTGCTCATGCTACTATGAAGCATATTTGCATAAAAGCAGAGTAATTGAATAAGATAACTGGGACAGTGGGCTTAAGTTCTGTAAGAGAAAAACGGGTTTGAACACATATTTCAATCATTCTCACAGTATCAGCTTAAATATATTTGAGATAAAAGTTTGCCTGCGATTTAAGTAAAAAGGATACATTAATTGTGTCCCAACAAGGCTAGCATGTTTAAAAGGCACTGTTACTATAATTCAGTAAATCTTGTAAAGCTGCTAACTATTGATTTTGTTTCAGATAATGTTTGAAATTACATTGCCAAGGACCTAGGTAGAACCCAGCACAATCAGATGAACTTATTAGGTAAAGGCTTCGGGTTACAATTGCACTTCAGTGCAGCAGGTGAAATCACATTGCAGCTCATATTATAATTATGAATGACCTTCACTGAATTAAATATTAAAATATAAATTAAAATCAGCACAACTGCTCTTTTGAGTTATTTGGCTGATGAATACAAAGTATTTTAGTGTATCTGTGGCCTTTCAGCTTTTCAGTTTATGACCTTTTTTTTCAATATATCAGTTACATCATAGAGGCCCTTCAAACATCTATCCACCTAGTTACAATGTATTTGAAGAAGCATACATTGTATTTCAATGTATTTGAAGAAGTCAATTCTATTGTCTTTGACCTCACTAGCAAGGTTTAGTTCCAAGGAGGCCTTAGCTTTCCTTATTGCCTCCCTACATCCTCTGCCAACAGTCCTATATTCCTCCCAAGTGGCCAGCCCCTACTTCCATGATCCATAGATTCTCTTTTTCCATTTGACTTTGCCCAGCAGGTCCTTGTTTAACCATGTGGGTCTCCTGGCTCCCTTACTTGATTTCCTACCCATTGGGATGCTCTGATCCTGAGCTTGCAAGAAGTGGTCCTTGAATGTCAACCAACTATCTTGAGCCCCTTTGCCTTCTAGTACCCTGTCCTATGGGATTTCTCTTAACAATTGATTGAGGAGGCCAAAGTTGGCCCTGTGGAAGTCCAGGGTTCTCGTCCTGCTAGGCACCCTATTCCTCCCACACAGGATCCTGCACTCCTCCATGTCATGATCACTGCAGCCAAGGCTGCCATTGAGGGTCACCACTTCAACCAGACATTCCTTGTTGGTGAGCACAAGATCCAGCAGCACTCCTCTCCTAGTTGGTTTGTCCATCATTTGTATCAAGAAGTTATCATTGATGCATCAGAGAACCCTCCTAGACTGTGAATGGCTGGCTGTGTAGGCCTTACAGCAAATACCTGGATAGTTAAAATCTCCCATGACGACTAAGGCCTGTAGTTGCAAGGCTACTTTCAGCTGCCTGTAGAAAGCCTCATCAACTCCCTCGGCCTGATCAGGAGGTCTGTAATAGACCCCCACAGCTGTATCACCCATGCCAGCCTGCTCCTTAATTACTACCCACAGACTTTCCACTTGCTCCTCATCAGCCCCTGGACAGAGCTCAATACATTCTAGTTGCTCTCACACGTAAAGAGGAACTCCACCATCTCGCTTCACTGACCTGTCTTTCCCAAAAAGGACATAGCCATTCATGACCACATTCCAGTCATGTGAGCTGTCCCACCATGTCTCTGTAATTGCCACCAGATCATAACTTTTAGACTGCACACAGACCTCTAACTCCTCCTGTTTATTCCCCATGCTGTGTGCACTGGTGTGCAGGCATTTCAGGGAGTGAGCTAAGCACACTGGTGGCACCCTTGGGACGCAGGAGGCCTTCTGGTCTTCATTAATAGTAGAACAATGCCCCACTAGTTCAAACCCAGCTACAACTTCCTCCCACTTCAAATCTAGTTTCAAGCTCTGTGAATGAGCCCTGATAACTCCTGCCCTAGGACCCTTTGTTACCTGCAAGACAAGGTCTTCCCATCCAATGCCAGCAGGCCCGATGTCCTGGAAATCAAAGCATCTGTGAGTTTTGTCTTCTATCCCCTTCAAGTCTAGTTTAAAGCTCTCTCAATGAGCCCTGCCAACTCCTGGCCAAGAATTCTTTCCCTCCTTGTTGATAGCTCTACACCATTATTTGCTAACATACCTGTTGCCCTGTAAACATCTCCATGATCAAAAAAACTTAAGTTCATCTGATGACACCAGCCTCTAAACCATATATTAATCAGCTGTGTTTTCCTAGTCCTTTCAGCTTTTCCTGCCACTGAAGGAACTGAGGAAAAGACCACCTGTGCTCCCAATCCCACAGGCATTTGGCCTAGTTCTCTGAAATCCCTTTTCATTGCCTTGGCACCTGCCTTGGCAACCTTACCAGTGCCCATCTGAATGACCAGTAGTGGATAGTGATCAGAGGGCTGCACGAGACCTGGGAGTTTCTTGGTAACATCGCTAACCCAGGCCACAGGGAGGCAGCAGACCTCCCTGAGGATTGGGTCTGGCCAGCATATAGGGCCCTCAGATCCCCTCAAAAGAAAATCTCCTACGACAATTACCTTCCTTTTGTTCTTAGCAGAGGCAGTCCTAATGCATGGGACAGACTGCCCTGGCAACTCCCTGGGCAGACCTTTGTCAGTAACCTCAGTTACCTGATTTTCCTGATCCAGGGCCATATACCTGTTCTGTAAGGGCACACGTGAAGGTGAGAGAAGCCAGGAGTGGGTTCACCTGTTTCCTCGAGCAGGGAACCACTTCCAGTTCCCCTCTTCTCTCAGGTCCTCTACCTCTGCCAGGTGACAGGAAGGCAGAGGATCCTCTACTTCTCATGAAGCCTCCACCTTAAGGTTTTGTCTCAAGGATGGTAGGGTATTACTCCACCAATCTGTTTCTCTTTCACAGTCCCGGACACTCTATAATTTTTCCACCTCCTCTTTCAGCTCATCCACCGGGCTGAGTAAATCATTCATCTGGTCACAGCGCACGCAGGTGTTCTCTCTGCTATCCTCTGATATGACTGACAGGCTGAGACATTCTGTGCAGCCAGAGACCTGAACAGCTGCATTCTTGAGAGGGACCTCTGTCTGGGTTGTCACTGTCCTCCTGGTAATGGCTTTTGCTTGAGTGGATACCACGGATAGGTCCTCTTCGGGGGGGGATGATCACTAGCCAAGTTCTTACCCTGAGCCAAGAGGGGGCCCATACCCTGCTCTGCACGCCCTGCCGGCGTGAGCTGCCATGCCAGGCCCTTCTACTGCCTGTTTGCCTGCTCCTGGTTGCCATGTTCTTGGTTGCCATGTTCTTGGTTGCCATGTTCTTGGTTGCCATGTTCCCCAGGGGCTGCTCTGCTACCTGAGGGGGGTCAGGCCATCGTCCCTTCGCCTCTGCCCAGAGTGAGTCAGAGCTTCCACTCCCTAGAAGCTCTCACTCCCTGCCCAGGTACAGGGGCTGGGACTGACTCCCTCCCACTCTCTCCGTTTCTCTCTCTTGCCTCCTCTTCCTCAGTTTTCCCAAGGGTTGCCTTGCAGTTTAGCCACTGCAGAAGGGGTTCACAGGCAAGATCCCTCGCTCTGGTGTTCCTCGCCTCAGTGGCTTCACCGAAATGGCCTTTCCTTTTCAAGGCATCCTAATGGGGTAAGTAAGATAGGAAATCACTATGAATGATGACTAGAATTTCCTGTAAGACTGTAAGGGCAGGAGCTTCTGAGAATAATACATCATTTATGCAAGAGAACAGTAGGATTGAGATATATCTGGTTTTAGAGATGACCACTCAGTACCGTGGCTGTTGAAAGAGATGAGACATAGGGCATATAGAATATTTTTTTCATGAAAAAACCCAAAACATTTCTATTGTAATTAAATATCTCAACTGATTACATGAAAAAAAAAAAATCTTTCTATCTCAATTGCTCACATGAACCTTTGTGGAAAATTCACCTTTACAGTTTTCTTTGAAGAAACCACTTACTTTCCTAACCTGAATCTCAGAAGTCACTCACAAAAATATAAATAAATTTGGATTGATCATTTTGTTTCACTTACACTGGAATCTGTATAAACACTGGGGAATTAGAAAAGATACTTATGGCACTGAATGAACCTTTACATTTTGAAATACAAATTGTATCAGATCCAACATTGTATCAGGTTCAAATGGCATGGATGTTATATCACTGTCACATTGCCCTGTGTAACAATACATTCTGCTTTCTTTCTGTTGATTATAACAACAGCAAGAGAAAATTCCCCAGACCCCACCTTCCTCTCAGGCTAAGGAACAATACACATGCCCCATGACAAACTGGATCATTTTCCAAAAAAATGAAAAATTTAAAGCAATTAAAAACAATTGCAATGCTGATGGTCCACATTAAAAGAGCCACCTCTAAAACTGCAGACATGGTTTTTCTGAGCAAGGAAAATCTGGTCAACCTTAAGGTGAGTGTGGACCCAAAGGACAGTCAACAGTCAGCTGCAGCTTCCTCCACTAAAGGGTTAGAGGAACAGAAACTAATGCACCTAACACAGACCTTTACCTTTCAAAGCAAGACTTCTACCTATATCAGAAAGCACTATTTGCCAAATTCTACAATTTCAAAAGGAAACATGAGACTTTTCACTGTATAGAACTTTCTCCTGAGCCTGGCACCGTGTATCCACTGCCAGGCAAAGTGGTCAAAATTCTAACATTTTCTGTAGTTAGCATTTTTAAGTTGTCTAAACTCTCTTAGAAAGTGCCTTTCATTTCTTGCCATGCTTTAAAAGCATGTGAACCAGGTAGGGATTCCTTACTTATTCCGGAAATTTGAGAGGTGCCTGGAAAAAAAAAATAGTTAGGAATTGTTACATGAATCAGATGAGGTTTTGAAAAAGAATGAGTTTTAAAAAGCAAAACCAGAAGAAAATCCTTTCTAGAAACAAATATCAGCTTAGTGACTGCAGTCCTTTTTAATTAAGTCATTTTTACTAAGATCAGAAACTTAAATTTTAATCTCAGACAGCTCTGTCTGGGTTGAGGATCACTTTCTCCCTCTTCTACACATACATAGAGAATGAGTTTTAGATTAATCCTTGGAGAGGATAAAGATTAATTCTCCTGGAGGATAGAAGAAAATATAATATTTCATAGAGAAGGCAAGTAATAAATTGTCTGGTTCCAGTAAGTCAATGACATCTTCAGTTGCTCAGAACATGGCCCACTTTGCATACTGTCTGTATGATCAAATTCTATTCACTTTTGGAAAGGAGCAAGCAAAAGAAGCTGCAGGAAACACCATGCAAATGTTATAGATTGTGATATTGTATTTCTAATGTATTTTTGCAAGGAATACGGTGTTATGATGCTATAAATACATGCACTGAGAGACAAAGCTTACTTTCACTATTTTGGAAGGAGTTTGAGACAAGCTAGATGAATTGAATCTTCCTGTTTTCCTATCTTACCTTGACAGAGTTGCTGCTTCCTTACATATAAACTCTGTTTTTAGTGTCAGTGCTTCTGCCTCCAAAACATCACAAAGGATAAAGACATTTGCTAGAAATAATTAACAATAAAACTGCTTATCTGTCTTTCCCAACCAGAAGCAACATCATTATCAGTTTCATCTTTTAATAGGGGTATGGTATGGGTAGCCTCATTAGCAAAATTGTTTAGGAAAGCAATAAAATAATGCCAGGCTTTACTCTTTATAGCTTCTGCTCAGTAAAAGCTTCACATTCTACAAGTAATTTATAGCTCATCAGTCTCAAAATACACAGGAAATAATTATAAAAGAAGGATGAGCTTAGAACAAAGCTTATAAGCTTGATCTTCAAGACCGGAAACAAAATAATAATTGTAACAATAACTGAGAACACTGAAAATTAATGGGTGATCTCAGTATTCTTGATATAGAATAACACCATGTACTGATGTTCTTATTTACTGACATTATCTAACAGCATGCACAATTTTTTTAAAGTATCTAGCTGTATAACCTTCTGTGAGAAAGGAAAGTGCTGTTACCCCAGTTTTGTAGGTAAGAAATTGAGGCTCAGAGGCTATCTTGCCCAAAATCTTGGGAAAAGCTATTGACCTTTAGAAATAAAAAAGATATCTTGGTTGTACTTCTACTACCCTTTGTACCCCTCGCAATACAAAAACAAATGGCATAAAGATAATAAAAGTCTAAAATCTAAGCATTCCTAGAAATGGTACACTCTGATCTCCAAAGCAGTATGAAATATGAAGACACTGAAAGGCAAGACATTCTTTGGAGAGATGCTTTACCTTTGGAGGCTTACCTCAGTCCAAATAAGACAAATTTGTTTAGTGTGTAAGTGTCTGACCAATCTTACCCTTGATTCTTGCCTTAAGGCAGAAGATCAAAACACACTAAAAGTTAGGCAGATACTTTTTATTGTACAAAGCTGAGAAACTCAATGACTTCTTATTAAAACATATTTATGCTCAATTTGTGAATGATATTGTTGATTATTAAAAAGTAAAACAAAGAAGTAAAACACTGGTTACCAAAGATTCTTCCAAGTTATTAAAAGATTGATTAAATCTTGCTAAACTACAGGCCTAGCACATGAAAGTAAGGATATATATCATATGTAAGGTCTACTGTTTAGAGGGAGGTAGGTAGAAAAAAAATAAATTGCTCAAATAAAACCATTACATTAATAAAAATATTTCCCACTAAGTCCACCGAAAAAGAGATTCACCACCAAAAACCCTAAGTGTTATGTCAGGAGTACTTCCAACCCCTTACATTCTATGATTCCATGATATTGCAGTTTAGATTTGCAGAAAAAGAGTTCAGTTGGCATGGTGCAAAACCATGCTATAATGTATACAAAAGGACAGTATTTGGAGAGGATCAAGAGAGGCAGTTCACACTCTTGATGAAAACTAAAATGCTAAGTTATATGGATTAGATAATCAAAACAATAAACAACTGCAAATCTGAGAAAGGTATGGAATGAATAGCCAGAAATAGAGAAATCCTAACACCAAACCTATTTATAGATAAGAACAGTTTTCTTAATGTTCTTCTGACCACATGAGGAAAAAAATTAAAACTGCTTTAAAATACTAAGAACAATGCATGAAGTTAGGAAAAATGTAGTCTTCAATCAGGAAAATATGAACATGGCCTCTTGCATACTCTACTGACAATATTTCAGATATTCATAGCAATTTTCTGTGGTTTGTGTGTGAAAACTTGGAAGTAATTCAAGCTATTCTTCTTCAACTAATGGGAGAAAAACTTTGATGAAATTTAAAGGAACAGTAAGTGCCACAGCTAAGTATAAAACCTTTTTTTTTTTTTCTTCACCAACATATCTGTCCTTTCTATATGCTCACCTGAATTTTTCCCTAGTATCCAAATACCAACATTTAATATAAAATAAAAGCAGCACAATTTAATTCTTGGATCAGCTGTTTTCAGGTAATCACAGCATGTTATTTTTGCAGTGTAGGAGTTCTACGAATTGATATGGTAACATGTAATTTTCTTGATTTTCCTAAGAACAAAATTAGATTGTCCATATTCATGCTAACCTATCAATGAAGCTAATCCAAAAATTTGTATCATTCAATATAAATCACAGTGTTTAAAAAAACTACTGCATACTAGTGCAGTATATCTTATCAGAGAAACAACAGGAGCATCTTAAAAGAACATGCCATAGTACCCCACATCTAAATAGTAATGCTATTTTTACTAAAATATTTTTTAAAACCAAATTTTCTACTTGTAGGATGTACAGTAGTTTGTGCTGTAAAAAGCTTAACCACTTTCTGCATTTTCTGTGACAGCATTTTGATTCTGATCTGGCAGATACCAATGGAGAAACTCAGAGATAAAAAACAATTTTTTCCAAACCTTCTATTTATATATTGATCTGGCAAAAGAAAAAAAAAATAAATATAATCATTCCAGCTATTCTTTACTGTTAGTGTAAATGTCAATTTTTCTTTTTACTGAAAGTAATTATGGCATCTTTTACTGGAGTGCCAAATTTAGTATCAGCATAATTTCAATTTTACTAATGAGAATTATGGGCAATAACTTTCAATTTTTAAGAATTATTTTGGCCCCAGACCAAGAGAAAATTCAGTGTCACCAAAGTCAACCTGTGCTTCTGCAATTACTGCTAATATTTGCAAAGACTTCAGAAAGAATATATACTGTAATAGCTGTTGCAAAATTGTGCATGACAGATTGCCACCCTAAACTAACAAATTTTGTGAACTACCATTACCTTTTGCAGAACAAGTTATTTGAATTCAGCAAAAGACACAAATGAGCCTCTGGCTGAAGGCCAAGAACCAACTTTACTGTAAACCCCCAGATGTTTGTTGTACAATGCTAATGCTGAAGCTGTAATTACAAATTCCATGCTAACTTGTTCAGCTGCTTCCTTTGTAAGACTTCCACTTTCCCTGTGAGTTATCTTTATCCCACTCCTACCCTTGAATTCCAACATATATAGTGTGAACTTCTTGTCAGGGCTTATTGCCAACCAAATTCCTTAAAATAAATAAATAAAAATACCCTTAGTTTGTGTCAATGAGACACCAACTATACACACACAGCAATGTACTAGTTTACTGTTTTACAGTTTTATTTTTTAATTTGAGATCTTCATATAGCTTGAGATTTTTTCTTTAAAAACTTACACACCTAGTTATCACCTTAAAAATTTTCTAAATATATTTTTTAAAAAAACTCATAGCAAATCAGCAGTCAGATCAACACCGTTTTTAAAATCTAACTTAATATAGAAACAATCCATGTGTCCACAGGCTAGACTGCACATTGCTGCTGTAACTGAGTTTTAAAATGTAACGTAGACAACAGTATGCTGACATTTCTAGAGCAGAAGTAGGCCCAAGGTTAATACAAAGATAATTCCACAGAATGCTGTTGACTCATGTTAAGTAGGCAGCAGTGTATGGCTACAACAAAGAAGAGCTACAAAAAGAACAGAAAAAAGATAAATCAGCTTTGTCACCACTTATAAAATTAGAAACTGTTTTTGCAAGAAAACTGGGTCTTACATTCACTTGAAGGACTAATTTAAGTCATGCGTTAATATGGCAAGAAGAAGCAATCCATAAAGATATTAACTGGAATGTATTTGGTAAAATCCTTACATAGAGGCTTTTCTGGAAACTTTTAAGCAGACCACAGACATTTTTTGAAATACCTTTTGATAGTATCTTATGATGTAAGAAATGGGTACAAATGAACTTTCTGGTCACCTGCAGATCAGCAGAGTATGTTGATGTAAAAAAAAAAATAAAAGAGGCTTGAAAAAAAACTTCTAGTATCTTCTGGCAGCTTCTCATTTCATTAACTTCACATAAAGGAACATAATTCTTAATGAGAAAATGTTCCATATTCCATAGAAACATTGCATAGAAATGTTGGAATATGGAAAATATTTTAATTTTTTTCTATTTTTTTCTACTTTTCTACAAAACCCAAAGGAAATTACAGTTCACAAAGGATAGCATAATTAGACATAAAGCTAGAAAAAAGGAAGAAAGAATAGAATACATTAATTTGGTGAAACTCTTATATTTTTTTTATGTGTAGAATGTACAGTATTTCAGGTTGTTTTAGATGAGAAGTTACAATTTTGAGGTAATTTTTCTTTGCAATTTTACTTTTTTACATAAAATCAGTTCAAAGGAAATCACTGGACACATATACTTGGTTACGAAAAGAATTTAAATTGTTTTACTTTTGGCAATTATTTCATGAGGATGCTCTTCAAGTCAGTAAGGTTGTCATCTAATGTTATTGCTACTTATCACTCTTGGATGTGAAACAGGGTCCATGTTGTGAAATGTTATGTTATGCTTCTTCTATTTTATTTCTTCAAATAATACATTAAAAAAATCATTTGGATTAACAATACTAGCAAATATTCAAGAGCATAATCCATAAGATAATGAAATGTGATGGTTGTTTATTGTGCATCCAGAAAGGAGAATGATTTCTCCATTTGCCTTTTTCAAGGAGGGATTGAATTAGCCACATATTGAAAATGTACATGCAGAAAATATACCTGATATGTTTCTTGAACTGCTTAAAATGGAAAAGGACAGTTTATATTTTAAAATACATTCCTCTTTCCTACAAATATTTTAACAATCCATACCACTTTATTAAAATGCTTGTAGCACTTTATTTGCCTTCTCTACCTTATTTTACCTTAATATTTCCTCATTACAGGTCATGTTACAGCCATGTGGCTGCCTAAAACTGATGGAAGTTCAGGTTTCCTGAGAAATTGTTCTGGTAGCACAAAATAACGAAGTTTTAAAGTCATTGAGGGAAAGATTTCAGAACTATACAAAAGAGATTGAAGGTTAAGTCACAGTACTAGATGGATGGAAAACCCTTTAAGGGAATAGTACAAATTAAACCAAAAAACCCTCTGTTGAAGCATTTTCAAAGCAGAAACTTTTATTGCTGGTGACAAGTTGTTTCTGAAACTAGAGTTTTATAGCATGATGTATTTCTTATGAAAAAAAAAAGCGGCTATATAGCATAAACTCAGAATGCTTGTTTGCTGTCTGGAATACAAGGGTCCAATCTTTCAGACTGGTCATTTTAAAGTGCTGTGCATAAATATGCAAGTTCTAGATTTGCGTTCATATGCAAAAAAAATGAATGTTCTCGAATGTGAAACTGTAAAATCTAACCTGTTTTTTACTGAATAGCAAGAAAATAAAAGAGCTAATTTCAAACAAGAGATGGACAGTATTATAAAAGCAATCTATATGATACTTTCTTGTGGTAGTCAGCTAGGAGTAGCTGAGTGGGAACAACCAATTTGTCCCTTTAAGAGAGCAATGGTGTCCGAATCGGGGATTGTCAAAACAGATATGATTATTATACTATATCTTATCCTGTGCATTTTCCTCCAGGTAGTCAAGGTAAGAATAACTTTTTTTTTCCCCCCATCGGAAACCTCAGAACATTCTTTAATTTTCTCTGTTGTCATGTGAGACATCAAATTTTGTGCATGGTCCCAAAAAATATGGTATATCTCAACAATTTGAATGCCATTTTCTTTCCTTCCTTGGAATTCTTTTCTTCCTGATAGAATACAGAAAGGCTGAGAACAGTAAATGGAAAAAAACTAAACCAAATAAAAACCCAACCACCTCTCAGCCTAATACAACACAGTTCTGATAAATTACATAAACAAGTAGAATTATTTTTTCTAAGCTGTTTCATCAGACTCTGGAAGCTTCAATAACATTATCACAGATGACGCTAAACCAAAAATTGTGTCTATTTGACTACTCATCTCCTTTACAGTAATAAGCAGTTTTGGGATTTGAATTTTTAAAGTCAAAAACACACAAGAAGCAATGTATACTGAAAACAAAGATGACCAAGTAAAAGAGGACTGTAATAATAGTTTCATTTCAAGATAAGAAGAAAAAAAAATAATCTATATCTAAGGGGTAAAATCAATTGTGTAAGTCAACTTGCTCTTCTGAAAATTACACATTCAAACTTTAGGACACCAGCTTCTGAGAATTTTCTTTGAGAATCTCTTATATTCATTTTCAAAGTGTTCTTTGATTTATTACTCATAATACTTTTGAGATTCATCTGATATGAAAAAGGAAAATAAAAGTGTTATTACTAATGAGTTAGAAATAATTAAAACTATGAACAGCTAAAACTGCAATGGTTTCATTATTTCACTTGCTCTGTTTTGCGTCTAGAAATTACTTGTTTGTACACTCCTCCTCCTAGTTTTATATCGCATGCAAACTTGCTGAGAGTGAACTGTGCAGATCCAGTTCATTAAAGAAGAAATTAAACAACATACTGACCCCCATGAGTACATCACTAGTGAATGACCTTCAACTGAGCTTTGTGTCAGTTGTCACAACCCTTTGAGCCCAGTAGTTTAGCCAGTTTTCAGTGCACCTCACTGTCCTTTTAGAGTGTACATCATCAGTTTGTCTATGAGTATGTGATGAAAGACTGGATCAAAAGCCTTGGTAAAAGCAAGACTAACAATATCAGATGAACAGCATTGGATCTATAATTTTATTACACAAATATTCTTTTCTGTTAATACACTGAGTCTTTTGATATGAATTAGATATTTTCCTAACTGAACAACTATTTACAATGTGGTTTTGGGAATATTTGTCTGTGCCTCTCAATGGCCTATAAGTGAAGGCATTGCATAGTCTGACATATAAGAAATTAGTTTCAAATTATGTCACCAGCCCTCAAGCCAGGGCTAACAGACCAGAAGCATGTTGGGGAGATACAATTGCATTCTGTACTTTGTATGCACTTAATGGCTTGCAGGAATATTCCTTCCCCCTGCCCCCATCAACTAGGTTTTATCTGTGCAACCATAGTTCTAAGGTTTCTACAGAGCAGCAAAAAGTAAGGTCTACCTTAAGTTTATCAAATGGGATGCAAAGGATAAATTTTGTTCTCCATGAAGAAATGTGAGTAAATTTCTAGATTAAACAGATAAAGGAAGACAGATTTTTTTTATTATTTTTTTTCAAGTCTTTTAGAACTCATCTGTTTTTACACTCCTGCTTTGGATCAGATTTTTCATGAAGACCATTAATGAGAGTTTTTTCTTCATTGTAAACATACAGGACTTATTTAAGTAGTTGCTTAGTCTCTGTAAATTTCAACTATACTATTTCAAAGTTGCTCAGGAAAAAAATAATATTATTCCTCAGCTTAGGATGCCAATACAGTTACAATAGCTCAAACCAAATTCACTTTGAATGAGTATTAGGATCCAACACAAGATATGATAAATGTCAAACTGAAATATCACATGGCTTCATTGACATTTGCCCCAGTAGAACACAGATGAACGAAGTACTTGGAAAACTGAAAATTAAATTAATACTGAAAACATCAACAAACCCCAGAAAAACAGCTGCTACTTCATTAACTTTCCTACATCCTTTTGAATAAGTGTTCCCAGATCAACTTTATTTCCTGGTATAAAACTGGGTGGATATAGGCCACTCATAACTTTATTCATGAGCTGTAATCAACCCAAGTAAAAAGCTTGGGTAACATTAACCCAGAGTTTTCAGTATAAAAAGCAGAGATCCTTACTTTACAAAAAAGTCAAAGTAATAATACAAGGAGTACAGGCTGACATGAAAAAATTAGTTCAAAAGATAGATCTGTTCAGTCGAATGAGCCCCAGACAGGTTTCAAGGGAGTATAACAAATCAAGGGCAAAAACACGAATCATAAAAGTTCTTATCAGTTGTCAGTGAAGAGTGAACATAGCCAACTTAATTTCAGAGTGGCAATCCCTACAGAGATCACCAACAATTATGAGTGACTTGTCTTTTGGCAAAGCCTGTGATTAAGAAAACCTGATATCTTGTTCATAGCCAATAAACTGACACTAGGCTTTCAGTACATTGGAACTACATCATGTTAAGAGCCAAAATTACCTAAGGAGTCCTTTATGGCAAAATCATGACTTCTTTGTCACTGACAGGTGAGTGATCCCAAGGGTAAGGCTGGAGAGTAGATATAAAAAAAAATTAACTAGGGAGCATTTTATCTGAGAGGACTGAGACATGTAGCTGTAAGAAATAAGCACTGTACTTCACCTTGAGCAATAAATGCTGCAGATCTTAAGATGCCTTTCTGATTTTTTTGATAGTACACAAACATGAGCAATGACATCTCCTAACTGGAGTTCCTCAAGCATCTACATATGTCAGTAGTGGTAGGACCAGAGGTTTCTCAAACTAGAGCAGATAAGAATAAATACAGCAAACAACTTGGCCTTGAATTTTAGAATATGTTTCAGGGAATGGTGGGGGAATATACTCCTTCTCCCCCCAACTCAAAATCAACTAATATGACATACTTGCAGGATCTTACAAGAGATTGTGAACATCATGCAAGCAGGGAAGACTTCGGAAACTACAGTTTCATTTCCTAAGAAGATTATAGATTCAGATTCCCTTGAAAATCCCTCCAAAATAGATGAAAGGAAAGAAAGCAATAGGAAAACATTGGGTTAGTAAGCAGGACCTTATTTAGTGGTCTTGTATAATGAAAGGACTAGATCAATGGACAAGAGCAGTGATTTTGATGTGATCTCTTATACTTCTTCCTGATAACATTATCAGAGAGAGAAGCTCAAAAAAAAAAAAAAAAAAAAAGGCATTCTTTCAGTTCTTAGAGTTCTCTCAAAGGCATCTAAGGCCCCAGATCAAACCTGATTATGTGCAATGTGCAGCTGGAATTGAGAAAGTTTAATTTTATGTTGATGATTACACAAACTTGGAGAGACAGTGAAGAAATGAATATGTAAAATTGCTTCTGTCAAGATTGATTCAGTTTTGGAAACAAAACAAAAATAAAACTCTAAAAATTTATAAGAATATTCAGTCCCTAGAGTGAAAATCTGCAGAAATGGAACACCCAAAGAAAGTTTTGCTTTGAAATCTACCTCTAATTATTTAGTTTTCATATAACTATGTTTTTAAAAAAAAAATTATATATATATGTATATATACAGTGAGTTTTTAGAGTTTCCTGTGTTCAGTCAGAAGTTTATATGCATTCAGTGTTTTTTGTTTTCTAGACCTTTTTCTCATGACTTAACTAAATCATTGAATTTCATGAGATATCCTTATGAGATATCCTTAGAGAACTAAGGATAGCTCTTGGAAAGACATGATACCTGAGTTCAGAGAATACACTTTTAACCTTGTTAGTTGTACAGAAAAAGAAAGCTATCCCCCTTAGTTTAAGGGACGATTAATTACTTATTAATTACTTATTTTACCTGGAATGGAAACAATTTAACAAAGAGAAAATTTGATTTTCTTTAGCACTTAATTACTGTATGTGCAAATGAAAAAGAGTGATGAAGCCAAGAATTCATTCTCAAGAAAACACTATGTACTGCTTCTATTGCTATAAAACCGTACCTTTATTGTTTCCTTTTACAAATGCAGTAGTATGGATGCAATTGTAAGATTATGAAGAAATTTAATTCAGAAAAATTAAACTATTGTAATAATTTAGCTTATTGCACTGTGTTATTTGATTTCATACATCTTATTATTGATACAATACAAAGAATGTTGTTTGCATTTTTTCTTTGAATTATATCAATGGAAATCATATAAACATGGAAATTATATAAACATAGAAAATAAAATGTCATCTAGATTGAACTTACTGATTTCAGACTAGTAATTTTATCAAAAGTATGCAACTAGACCAGCCATAGTAAATATGAAATTCTCAGTAAAAGTCAACTCATAGACTACGTCTACCCCTGTTTCAGGGATACAAAGATGTCAAATCAGGATCAAATGAGCCCTTATCTGTTCAGGTTCTGATGTATTAGTTCAAGTTCTGACAAGCAGTTATGTCATTTGATGAAAATAGACAAGTGTCTTTTTTGTGTGAACATGAGATTTTGGGCAGGAACCTATGGTTTTGCAGACACCACAAACTGAACAGAGTAGAAAGACCAAAGCAAGAGAAACAAAAGTAGGGAAAAGGCACCCTCTGAGCAGCCTTCTCATATACACAATTTCTATAGATGAAACATGAATGAATATCCAATTTACCCAAGACCTGTATTTTTCATTATTACTTTTTGACAGAAAATTGTGTAGTGGCAGGGAAAAATACCACTAGAATTTTTTGTTTGTTTTGAAGAATTAATGCGTATTTGTTCTCCAACT
Organism: Chaetura pelagica; assembly: GCF_000747805.2. Lineage (NCBI taxonomy): Eukaryota > Metazoa > Chordata > Aves > Apodiformes > Apodidae > Chaetura > Chaetura pelagica. The sequence goes on along the minus strand of NW_009954107.1, from coordinate 3,937,305 downwards.
GACTTAAATTAGTTTGGTATTTGTTTTTAATATTTAGGATTTTAATGAACAATTCACAAAATAATTACATCCTATATCCAAAGTTCAATACATCTCTCCTGATCAAGGCCTAGATATTCAAGAGAGTGGCAGGGGCTTTTATCAATAGTAGTTCACTATCAGAATCAGAGGTTTACCCTCTGCTATCAAGAAACATGCTTTATCAGCTCTTTATCTAGTTAACTAAAAGATAGCTCCAGCACATGCATAAAAACTCCACTCCTTCCCCTAAGCCATAATAAAGCACACCTGCTGCTGTACCCTGCTGCTAATACCATCAGTCTTCCCACCAAACTGCTTTGTACTGAGAAATGGGAAACCAGTTTAAGCCCTGACCTTCAGGGCTGAGGGCCCTACATGGAGATTCTCCAGTGGTCATTCTCCTAACCAGGACACCAATGCAGAGGAAATACACCCGTCCCAAAAAGTTATATTGAATATGTTACAAGTCATCTCAAGAGTTAATCAAACAATGCCACTTTTGTATCTGTATTCTTTGTAGAAACGAATGACTACATTTGCTTGAAGAGTAAATTGTTCTTTTAGATAAATAAGCAACATATGCATGTAAAGCACTGCAAAGATACAGCTTCAAATGAGTTTGCAATTATGCAGTACATTTTAACTCCTATGTACATCAAACTTAAATAACTTCTGCTTCTGTGAAAAAGCTGGGGAAAAAGCATTCCCCTCTGTATCATCTAAAAACGAATGGCTGGTGAGCAGGTTAGGTCTTTAGAATCCATTGTCAGTATTGATTAGGTCTCTACTGACTATAATGAAAGCTCAAAAAAACCTGGATCTAGAGCACTCAGGTCAATTGTGTAAGTGAGAAAACAGATGGTGTCACATGAAGACACTACATGCTTGGGGAACAACCATGCGGTGACATCGCAGATCCTTACTGTAAAGCTTAATACAAGTCCAGAGGATTTTTTTCATCATTGCCTCATGACACTCACATTTGTATACACCAAAAGTGATGGGAACTTTGACACAACTGCTACTGAGCAAGCTGGCAAAAGACTGGAACGTGAACCTAGTTCACAGGTACTGTGAACAAGACAAGAACCAAGTCTACACAAATACCATATTTTAGCTAGGTAACATAATTTAACAAATTTAATGTTAATAGATACAGGTAGGCCTGCAACACTAAAAGCAGTTTGGTTGAAATACTGTGTTCAGCTAATGACCAACTCTCGCTCTATTCTTCTGCAAGTTTAGGGGAGTTATGGACAGATCTGTTTTTCATGAGGCTCACAGGACTAGTATGGCCTTGTGTTAGCCTACTGACAGAGTTGGCATCCTGTTCCTTTACAGGAGAGAAAAAGAGAAAGAGTGAGAGAATCACATTAGCTAAATACCAGAAGGAACTTAAGCATACACAAAACCATTCTTTACTTCACTGCTTTTTGCACATATCACTAGTCTTGTTTTTCTGGAGTTCACATAAAATGAAGAGTCAAATATTCCATTTGCAATGGTGAGGTAATTTGAAGTACAAAATATACATGCTTTGAATTATCTTTCTTTAGGACCCAAGGAAGGTTTTTCACATGAAGAAAGATTCCCCTGTTAAAGTATGCTCAGAGAAAACTTCTACTGCATTCTAATTTAAGAGGTGTAAGAGATTAATTTATGTTATCTGCAAATTAAGAAAAAAATTAAAACCACCTACCTTTCGGGAATGGATTTCTTTCACGTATAGTGGAAGCAGAAATTCAGATACTCCTTCAAGTCGTATTCCTTTTTTAGTGACTCTCAAATTTCCCATTCCATCCTACAATCAATAATACATATACATGTTCACTTTAGGAAATAACCTTATCCAGAACAAGGTAAAAAGAACACAGTAGCTAATATACAGAAATTAGTAGTGCTGCTCTACTGTCCCCAGCTTTCCTGATGATCTTGGACAGGAGCTGGATTTACAGGGGGATTTACTTCACCTGGGATTGAGGCATTAAACTGTGCAGCCTAATGGTGAATTGCAAGCGTTATTCTTTGGTTAGACCAAATGTGAGGATACAAATTTAGAACACAAGTATTCCTTTACTGTAGAGGTGAAGCTAGATCTTGAATTACAACTGCTAAGTAAAACAATTAGTTAATTCTATCTAAAAATACATACAACATTTGTCAAAGCAATCTATTATTTTTATGTAGTGAAATATTAGAAAAAATATTGTATAATTGTAATGTTTTTAATAAACTGTCCTTGCTTTTCCCAGCAATTAAAATACATAGGAAACTATCCTATAGAAAGAAAGAAAAAGGTGGGGTTTTTTTTAATCTGAAGCTACTCATCATTACTAAGAGCTTGTTACTGCTGAAAAGAACTTCAAAATGCTGAGGTTTATTTTTGTTTGTTTTAATTTATCTGAACAGAAATAGGAAAAAGGCCTTCATAAAAGCCTGAATAGAACAAGTAAACCAAATGATTCAGCATTCAATAAAATATAAGCATAGAAAAGACGCATAAGGCTTCAGCTCAATTCTTACAGGAAAAACAATGAAACCTGATACTTAAGAGGAGATAATTTTGCACACTAAAGGAAATGAAATATTTTTGTCCCTGGATACTTGTTGTCATATTCCTGACAGATCATAATTCTTCACTGTACAGCCAGTGAAATTTATATTGATACACTTAAGTGCAATATTAGCAAATTTAACTTAATTGCTGATTAAATGTCTTGGAGCCATTGCTGACGCGTGTACGAGAACAGTGAAAACTCCTATTTCTGCTGTGTTGGCTGAATTGTGAAACAAGTAACCTCCATTTGCTGGGTAGTCATAAACATCTGTGTAACCGTGTTGCCAACTGCTATAGCTGAAGGTGGAAGAGGACACTGAATTAAACATACTTACCTAAACACCGTGTAGCCACTATAGCTATTCCCTTTCAAAAACAATTATCAAACTATGGCAGATAAATTATTAACACCACTGCATCCACATCTGAAGCAAGATTGTGAAAATGTTGATTATTTTTTTTTTAAGACAAAAAAAATAATTACATTGTATAAAATGTAATTCAGCTGATATAATTTCCCAAACATAACAAGGATATAGCTTTCCACACTATGACACATTTGCAATGAACATAGTGTTGGGAATCATGACTTCACATGTCAAAGCAGAGAAAAATATGGAATAACAGAAGTCACTGCTAAGGCTATCTATAAAATAAAATACACTTGTTCAAGTAATGGGGCACCGAGAAAAATCTACAGACTCTCTAACAGTCCATATAATGTTTAGCAAAATTTGTAACTGACTACATAAAGCCGAGGATTGCTTTTTGATAACAAAGTTGCTATCTGTATTCAAATTATGTGTCACGGTTTAGTCCCAGCATGCAGCTCAACCCCACACAACTGTGTCACACCTCCACCTCAGTGGGATGGGAGTGAGAATCAGAAGGGTAAATGTGAGAAAACACATGGGTTGAGATACAGACAGTTCAACAGGCAAAGCAAAAGCCATATGCAAGCAAAACAAAACAAGGAATTAATTAACTTCTTCCCATTAGCTGATGGGTGTTCAGCCACCTTCAGGAATGCAGGGCTCTATCACAGAATCACAGGGGTTGGAAGAGACCTTGAAAGATCGAGTCCAACCCCCCAGCCAGTGCAGGATCACCCAGAGCACATCACACAGGAACGCATCCAGGCAGGTTTTGAAAGTCAATAGAGGAGGAGACTCCACAACCTCTCTGGGCAGCCTGTGCCAGTGCTCTGTCACTCTCACAGTAAGGAATGTTTTTTTCTGATATTTACATGGAATATGCCCCAGTTTGCACCCATTGCCCCTTGTCCTATCACTGGACATCACTGAAAAAAAAAATAATTAAAAAAAAAAAATCACACCTAATAGTTACTTGGGAAGACAAACACCATCACTGAGTGTGTCCCCTTTTCTCCTTTTTCCCCCAACTTTTATTGCTGAGCATAATTTCATATGGTATGGAATATTCCTTTGGTCAGCTGGGGCAGCTGTCCCAGCTGTGTCCCCTCCCAACTTTTTGTGCACCCCCAGACTATTCACTGGTGGGACAATGCAAGGAGCAAAAAAAGTCTTGACTCTGTGTAAGTACTGCTCAGCAGTAATGAACACATCCCTGTGTTAGCAACAGCGTTTCCAGCAGAAATCCAAAATACAGCCCCATACCACCTAGTATGAAGAAAAACTCTCTCAGCCAAAACCAGTACATTACAACAGCTGAATTATGCCCTTTAAAAAGTGATGTTATGTTTCAAAATATTTTTCTTAAATCAAGATACGAGATGTCTATACAAATCATTTCACATTCAAATTCCAGGATTCATAGGCTAACAAAGAGTGAAATATGAGTGGTGCCTATTTTTGAAAAGGAAGTAAGATGAAGAAATTATACTTTGCTTTTGATTGTACAGCCTGCATTAATACCCATTAATTCTCAAATTGAGCAATCCTATTTTTCTATATACACTATAGTAATAGCATATAAAATCATAAAAGAAAAGAATAACCTGAGAAAAGACAGCAATCATGCTGTATTTTTGGCAGCGAATAACTACACAACAAGAACTAGGTACCAATTTATTGATTTGGATAGAAACATTTTCTAACTGAAAAGAAAAAAATAATTATGCTGCTTTATCTGCTTCTGTGAATGTTTGTAACTGTCAGACACAAAATAATATTCACAACACAACGGGGAGAGGAGGGAGGAAAGGTGAAAAAATACAAACTTCCAGAAAACTGGAAGTACTGAAGTTAAGGTTGCCTAGGAAAATTACATGTTTCATCTTGCATGTATGCATTTTATTAAGTCTGTAATTAAATGTAATATAAACCCTCCTGAATCCCAACTAATTCCAAACAAGGTTGGCATTATTCTTAATCAGCAACTACTCATTATTTTGCTTTTGCCTCATTTTTTATATTGCTCTGCAGTAATTGTAGTCTGTTAAAACACTGCTTTGAAGACACTACTGTCAGGCATCAACCACCTCCCTGGGCAACCTGTGCCAGCACCCTACTACCCTCATGGTGAAGAATTTCTTCCTGATGTCTAACCTAAATCTACTGTCTCTCAGATTAAACCATTAACCCTTGTCCTATCAGTGCCCTTGCCGGTGAAAAGCCCCTCCCCAGCTTTCCTGTAGGCCCCCTTCAGGCACTGGAAGGCTGCTCTAAGAGCCTTCTGTTCTCCAGGCTGAATAGCCCAAATTCCCTCAGCCTGTCTCCATAGCAGAGCTGCTCCAGACATTTGATCATTTTTGTGGCCCTTCCCTGGACCCTTTCCAACTGCTCCATCTCTTTCCTGTGCTAAGGGCTCCAGAACTGTACACAGTATGCCACGTGTGGTCTCACTAGAGCAGAATACAGAATCACCCTTCTGGCCCTGCTGGACACACTTCTTTTGATGCAGTCCAGGACACAACTGGCTCTCCAGACTGTAAGTGCACACTGGCAGCTCATATCGAGCTTCTCATCTACTACCACCCCCAAGTCCTTCTCCTCAGGACTGCTCTCTAGCCAGTCTCTGCCCAGCTTGTATTTGTGCCTGGGGTTGTGCTGACCCAGGTGCGGGACCTTGCACTTGGCCTTGTTGAACTTCCTGAGTTTGGCATTGGCCCACCTCTCAAGACTGTTCAACGTCCCTCTGGATGGCATCCCTGCCCTCTTGGGTGTCAACCACACAGCTTGGTATGGGCACGAAACTTGAGGATACACTCAACCCCACTGTCCATGCCTCCAACAAGATGTTAAACAGCACTGGTTCCAGTACTGACCCGAGGGACACCACTCATCACCTGCCTCCACTTGGACACTGAACCATTGACCACAACTCTCTGGGTGCAGCCATCTAGCCAATTACTTATCCACCTAGTGGCCCATCTGTCAAATCCCTGTCTTGTCAACTTACAGACCAGGCTGTCATGTGGGACAGTTTCAAATGCCTTGCTATATAATGGAGTGTGCTGTGTTGTGCTTTCTTTTATATCTGCCCTCCCCTCCTTTTTTTTTTTTCTTTTTTAATATTATTTAAACACTAAGAAATTCTAAGGAACAAGTAAATAAGGAACTCCATACAAATTGCTGCTAGACAAGAAGCATGCAAGAACAAGGTTAGCAATCTGCATGATAGCCAGCTCTCTGTGCCACACATGACAAAAACTGAGGATTTGCAATAATGGCTTGGAAGATCATAAATGTAGAGAAATGGCAAATTTGAAGTCAAGTTATGGACTATTCCAATTGGAAATAACATCTCTTAGAACTAAATCTTACAACTCACTCAACCTAGATTAAATAAAACCTCTTTGTGTTAGACTCGGATCAAATTCATTCCTTTAATATTACAAAAGGCTATAAACCTATGGGTAGTACTGTTATGTGAAAGACATGAAAATAGAGAGAACACCTACAAATCCTACTTCAGATCACAAAATTCCAAATTACTTCATCTGGAGAGAAGAAGCAGGAGAGTGTGATACTGTAGTTCAGGAATTCAAACTCTCATTGAGTAAGTTGAGAGCAGAATTCTGCTAGATCCTCCAAAACTCTGTCATCCATCACATGAAGTGGGATGTTAAAAGGCAGCAGTAATAAGCAAGATTTTCCTTAGGATCATATACTTGGACTTACATCAACAAGCACAGCTAAAAGTAAACTGAAATGTAATCTATATTGACTAAAAATTAGTAAGATAGCATTTTGTGTTTCATTTGTGTATGGTGTTTTTCCTGTTTTCCTTAATAATAAAATACACAAACTATCTGTTTCAGAACTTTACAGCAGGAACAACAAAGCAGCTGGTCCATTATTATAAATTATATTTAAGTTTTTCAAAAGTTCTGCTGTTAGATGTAATATTCTCCTTGTTTTCTGAGTATATATTTAAACCCAGATCTGTCTCCAAAGGCTCACTATCTGAAAACTGAAGCACTGCACAAAAGATGGAGAGGGAAAAAAAATAATGTAGTGTTTAAACCAAGTGTTTAGACACAATATCCTATAAATTAATAAGCATTCACTGCCTGTCATCTTGTAGGCATCATAGCAGAGGCTAAACATGAAAGAAATCTGAATGATGCAGTTGCAGTGCTATGAAAGAGCATAGATGAAACATCTGTAGAAAGATGTTATGCAAAGGGAGAAAAAAAGAGTGTAAGGTATCAGATGAAGATGGTTGAGGCAATGGAAAAGTTGTGAATTATACTGGAAGAGGAAAAAGAATGCTGAGTTTTATATGATGGCATGAAAAGCAGATAATGGAGAGTGACAGTGATGGGGACAGTAAGGAAGATGAAAGACATTAGCAGCTACATTGTTGATAAAATAGAAGAGATATACAAAAAGTTAGAAGGAAGATTACAAGGGAAATTTTTGTACTGTGTTCACACACACAAAAGCCTAGATTCCATAAACAGAATTGGAGCATGATTCCAGCTGAAGAAAAATGGCATGTCTATGGATGTACAATAAAAAGAAAAAATGTAGGAAGCTACAGTCCCATGTAAACAGAAAAAAGAAAAGATAACTGAATTTCAGTAGCTAAAAATAAAGGTAAAATGAAGGAAAGATATCCAGGAAAACATATCAGAATGGCAAAAAAATGAATTGATAGAAACCTATGCCTTCATCCATCTGGTGAAAATAATAGTTGGCATTGTGTAAATGACAGGCAAGATAATAGACCATGGAAATACTAGGGAAGGAATTATTATAGATGAGCGCAGCAATGTTTAAAGAGATGTAGACTAAGGGAAAAAAAAATAACTGTGAAAATTTAGCACTGATATTGAGATTTTAAGTGGGAAAACTGTTAAAAAGAAGAAATAGTCAGATTACTACCCCAACTAAATGGAATTAGAATACCCTGAATATATTCTGTTCTTTAGAATGGTTTTGAATGAGTAGGGCACAGCCTGGCTTCTTCAGTTACAAAAGTAACCTAAAAAAGAAGAAGGGAGGAAAAAAAAAGTCTATATATAGAAGTGATTTTTTAATACATAACCTGAAACTCCAACACTACAATGCAATTCCTGCACTACACAGCTCATTGTATTTCCTTGAATGTCAATCTCCATCTTAATGCTTTCTGTTTATCCTAGTCTGCCTTTAATTTATCTGCATCTCTCAAAGTAGTAGAATAAAAAGAAGCAACAGAACTAGCACAACTTGTGGACACTGACCATAGTTAAGCAGAGAAAAATTAACTCATTTATTCCAGCATATCTGAATTCTTTGCTATATTGTTCTGTTACTAATTTATGATGGGTTTAGAATCAGATACTTCTTATCACAAAAAAACTATTCTAAGAAATGGATTCCACATCAGTTAATGATTGCTCTTTTCTCAGTAACAATCCAGTTTGTATAAATAAAAAAAATTACTGGAAAAAAAAAAAAGTCACTTCCAATCAGTGCCCTTAACACAAAGATTATTTGTCTCAAGAGATCTTTTAATATCGCTAGGAAACCCATGCTGCTCCATCAGAAAAGACTGAGGATGATTTTAAGATAAATTTTGTTAGTTTGGGCTCTCTCATCTGCAGATTTCTGTTCTAGATTTCAAATAACACCTGACTTAAATTGCAAATTCCAAATAAATAGAATTCTCTAACAACAGGTGAACAAGAAGAGCTAAAGAAGCCACCAAAAAGAATTTAAGATATGATTTATCAATTTTATGAGGATTCATTCATTCATCTAAGGGTTGCTTATGGTAACAAGTAGGCAAAATGATCCAGAAGGTCCTTTCTTACCCTGTGCTTTCTCAATATTTTACATTGGTGTATTAAGGCACCTGTACCTTTCTAAATGTTTTCTTATAGCATGACTCTGCATTTGTCAGAGAGGAAAGCTTACAATAACCTTATGAGCCATATCACTCAAGTACTGAAGTACCTTCGGTCAAGCACACACTTCAGAAACTCCCTGGATTAGCACTTCTATTCAGAAAAGTGTGATTTTCTTATTAAAAAACCAAGTATCATTAGGTAGAAGGTGTTACACTGCTTCCTTGATCACACTGTAGCAAACAAACATTAAAGAAATCAATTTTCATGACAGTCTAAGGATCCTATTACTGTAAAAAATGAAAGTGATTATTTTAATGTGAGGAAAAAGTGTCTTTCAGGTTTTGTAGTTGCAGAATATTATTTTTCAAGACATGTGAGCATCTAGCATTGCAGCCATTATAGCTACTAAGTTCATACACATTACTTAATATTCCAGCACAAACTTGGCATGTTTTTCAAAAAGAGCTACCACACATCTTCCAACAAGCAACACCTTGCTCTATTGATACACTCAATAAAATAAATGGTACTAAGAGCAAAGTTAACTTGGTGCAGACATCCACCTCTTGCAGAGCAAAGGAAATGGAAGTGTAAGAAATACCACAAAGTTGCTTGAAAATAACTTATCTTTTATTTAACAGTCTGCTTAACTGAACGCTCATCTTCTGATAGCTTCAGCTTCCTTTTCTACAGTCTGAAGGGATTAAAAATCATAACCTCTATTTTTTTGAGTGTTATAACCACAAAGATCAAGGGACCCACCTAATCTCCTTGCAGATAGCTCAGCACAGCAAAAGAATTTTAGAAGTTATCAGTTATGTTGGCAAATGGGAGAAACCTTGTAAAGAGGATATTTAAAAAAAAATAAATCTTGAAAACAAGGGATGATAGTGTGTTCTTTCATATCACAAAGCTCCTACAGTGTGGTTACACTCCTGATCACTGAAGGACAATGAAAGCTATGTATTTGTGAATTAACAGTTCAACATCTCATTGATGTTTGTAACAGGGAAATTTGAAAGGTCACTTGCAGAAAGGAGTTTTAGAAAGCACAGTTTAATACCACAATTCAGCCCTTTAAAAACACAGCATCAGGGTCATCTCTGTCATAAAATCTTTCTCATTCTACAGCTCTGAGGACGCAGGGTGTATATGGGGTTGCTGCCTGCAGCTCTGTCCATACAACAACCATGGATGGGAATTCTTTCGTTCAGATTCTGTGCTCAAACTGGGTAACACAGACCTACACATTTCTAAAACAGAAATTAGGAATGAAAGGATACCTGAAAATATTCTTTAGGAAACTGGTAAAGACCTATAAGCAAAGTGGTGAAGTCCATATGATCAAAGAGGGTATCAATAACATGCTAAGCATGAGGACCTCTAGTGAAAAAGTTGCTGACCAGCTGGAAAGAAATACAGGCATACCAAACATAGAGGATGAATAGGACATCCTACAGAGAAGCAGTTGTTTAGGGAAGCATCCATGGTCTAATCCGCAACAGGAAATCAAGAATCCATCCCAGTGCTAGTGAAACGGAAGCTATAGATCCTTAACACCAAAAATAATGAATCTGACTATATTTGAGGCTTGATGGCCATCTGATTATTACTTCATACAGCTCATTTGTAATTACAGTAATAATATAACAATCTAGGGAGAGAAGGAGATGCAAGAATTCAGATTCATAAAGTACATCTTGTTGAGGAAAAGCAGTCAGAATGAATGGATGAATACACTTACTCTGAGGTTCAGACCAAAATGGAGAAAAAACTGCTAAGTGACTGAAAAGGATTGTTATAAATGAAATAAAAAATAATTTTAAAATGCAAATTTGGGAATTCCCTCCCAGACCAGAAGGATTAAGCAGATTATGTATTTGTGAAGAATAAACCATAGCACATACCTCAGGGATAATGAAGATACTAACACCCTTCATGAATGCAGCAGGAGACAGGCTGAAGAGGAAACTGCTGAAATGCTTTAATGAAAAGAGTAATGAGAGGGCTGGGGCTACTTCACATTTGCTGGTAATTAACCTCGAAGAAACAGCTAAGAAGGTGAAGATTAAGTGGTAATGTAATTGAGATTGGTCACAAAAGGACCAAATTCTCAAAAGTTAGATAACAAGGAAAATAACTAAAAGCAATGTATTTCAAGAAGGCAAACTTCAGTAAAGGGACTCTGAGAGAAGAGTTCCTGGGTGACTTGCCTAAGGTGGAGAAGAAATTATAGTGAAATGGTAGCTTCCTAATGAACCAATTTACCTAAAGGAGAGAAAGACTTCTGATAGATCCTGAAGAATATTGACATTTGATGCCTTTTTTAAACTTATTTTTTTCTTCTTAAATTTTTCCTTTAGTCAAAAGGTCAACATAAACTGGTTCTCTGTTTTAATTGAAGTACCAGTGATAAAGGCTTAAAATCTGGCAGGGAACAGATGACTACAATTATGAATACTTCTAGGTATTTTCAAGCAGCTGAGTAAAATTAACTTAATCCAAAGGTAAAAAAAATCTTGAAGCCATAAAATTTACAATCTAAAATGTGTCTGCAATAGTGACATAGAGCAGCAGAGTGCATCAATTCCTTGTTTCCCCACTTACTCCATGGTGGCTCAGACTGGGGGCAGTTTTTCTGCACGTCAAAGGGATTCCTTTTGGATGAAATTGAATCAGAAGATCTGTTCAAAGTGCAGCAACAGTGTCTAAAAGGAACAGAAAGGTCCCAATCAATGTGTGATCTTGTCCTAGTTTGAGCCAGGATTAAGCCAATTTTCCTTTCACTGATTTTTTTTTTTCCTTCAGTAAGCTTTCTTTTAACTAGCAACTGTGTGTTCTGCTAGGCTGATAAGACACTGGAATGTTTTTGTAACTGCTGGGTTTTCAAGGTCGCACCTTCACTCTGCCAGCTCACACTATGGGGAGACCTGTGACGCCCCCCATAGGAGGCTGAGTTATACAGATAGAAAAATGGGCCAGAGATATTCCATTCCATATATCTACATAAGCTCAAAGGAAGGTCAGAGATCACAGAAGACAACTTCCTTCCTTCTTCTCCCCTTCTCTTCCATCCATGGCTGGCGTCCGGTGAGGACTCCGTCCATCCATCACCATCGACCCCCAGGCTCAAGCTCTCCTGACCCTCATCTCTCTGGGCTTTCTCCAGCAGCAGCTCCAGGATTCTTCGGGACTGTCTTAATCTCAGGGGAGTGCTGTGGGAGTTGCTAGGGGTGGGGGGAGGCAAGAGGCTTTTGCCCATTCCTGAACATATTTGCATATAATTGTATATATTTTCTTATATAATTCATTAGTGTTTAATTAAAGCTGTGTAGTTAAGTTTTCAATCCAGCCAAGTTTCTCTTTTTCTCTCTCTCCTTCCCTACCTGGGTGGGAGGGGGAGGGGATCGAGAGCATTGTTGTCGGACCTGAGTCAAACAGTGACAGATCTGTAGCACAAGCAAGTCCTGGAGCAAGTAGCACAGGCACCAACAAAATGCCCTCAAACCACAGAGACCATCTGTTCTTCTACATTTGTGTAACTTAAAAGGATAGAGGTCTTGAGGTCAGTAACCATCTTGCACAGATGCTCTCAGCTCCTCACTATGGGTATTCCTCTATATTACAAGACCTCCTGTGGTTCAGTATATTTTTCTTCAATTGCTGAATCCTTTTCTAGTGCTTTTCTGAAATGCTTGTCTCACCTGCCTTTGTTTTGTTGATTTTGTTGGTTTTGTTTGTTTCTTGTGTTTTGTTTCTTGTTGTTTTTTATTCATAATGATTCCTCTTTTCCATCTTTCCTTCCCAATCAACCTCTTTGGTCTCACAGAATGTTCAATATATTGCAGTCACAGTGCCAGATCATGGTCAAGGGTGTTAGCTATGCTCTCTTGCATCTATCTGTAAGTTCTGCATCTAATGTAAATCATCCCCAGGACTTTTCACTCTCACCTGCCCAAATTTCAAACTCTGCATATCCTCTCTCATTTACCCTGTGTCCTACAAATGAACAACCAAGAGATTGGAAGTTATTACTTTTGTGATGTCTCCTTGATCATTTTCCCCTGCCACAAGATTTCAGACACCATTTCTTCCACTCTGAGCCTCTGTCTGGTCAATATCCAATGTCAGAGTCAGGAAGCAGCAGGAACTAGGAAGTTCACTACAACAACAAAAAAAACATGACTTGCTTCTCTAAAAAAAAAGGTGTGAGAACACCCATGTGCTTCTGTCCACTAAATGGACGAAAGGATGCTCTGGCACTTGCTGAAGCAACACTGAGAAACCTAGGCACCTGAAAGCAAGAGTTTGTAGAGTATCTTTGTTTTGACTGTCTTTGAGCAACATGTGCGACAGGGATGTTTTCCCCAGGCGACCAGGTATAACATAAAAGTAAATAAACATGCATAACTATAGTCTAGCTTTGGAGTCCTTGATACAAATTGCTCTTTTCTATTGATCCATTCATGTTGTACCATATTAGTTTTTGTTGTGTGGCTCACAATTACACAACCTATGAAAGCAAAGACTATGACAGCCTGTAAATGATGGATGAGAGCAAACTGTAAAGGTGAAAACTAGAAAGACAGAATTGATATTTATCTTTTAAAAGGCAAAACAGTGGCAATAAAATCAAGTTACCTTGAACTCTTTTAAAAAGATCATTAACTCTATACCAGAATAGATTATCAAACAAACTCTTTGTAGGCAGCTGGAAGATGCACATCAGATCAATGAGATGCAAAGTAATGAAAAAGCCAGTAACAAGATAACAATTAAACAATGGGCAATGCAAATAAGCATTAAATAATATTTTTTAGAAAGACCTACAAGAAAGGGGGTAAACTTGATGACATTGTTCATTTTGAGTATAAGAACCAGGCCAGAAAGATATTTCATGGTTTTGCGATATCCATTCATAAAGATTTTTAAGAGCTTTTTTGACACGTCTTGAGAATGATGCAATGTTGCAGCTATGGTGTGGCAGAGAATTAAATGGGTGTCTTTTGGATATATCTTCTGTCATTCTGCCTATAATTGTTCTTAGATTTCCATGCAGAGACTGCTAAACACAGCATGTGTCTTCACATGGTGCAGAACTGTATTTTTGCCTTCCTGTTGTTGAAGTACTTATACTCAATGCATTTAAAGATCTTTTAAGCACACTTTATAACACTGCAAGTATCTAAGTCATATAATTAAACACAACTCAACAGACACAGTACAATAGGTTCTTTTTTTTTTTCAAAATATATTTCTTCCACAGCTTACTATATTTACTGTATTTTACTGAGCATATTTCTAGAATAACTAAAATAAAAATACTTTTTTCAAATATCTTACAGAAGTCCAAGTGCAGCAGACCTACATATATCTCCATAAAAATTCCATCAAAAAATTAAGACAAAATTAAAAATAATGAAATAAGATTTTAAGATGTGAAAAATTAAGTACATCTGAGTTTTCAGTGACTGTCTTTTTAGCTGTTGCAAGCATCATAATTTGTCCTAGTATAAGCCATATGTGTAGAGGGCTCTCTGTGGCAGAAGTAGTAGAGTAATAGAACAAGCATAATTTCTTATTGTGCAGACAGTAAAGCAGTTTAGAGAATACCGACATAAAGTGGTCTTTAATGCAACCAATATGTGGTAAATTATTCATGTCAATGCTTTCACATACATTCATTTACTCAGCAGGGTCCTTGTTCAGGTACAGGCTGGAAAATAAAGGAAAGAAGTCCTGAAAACTGGGCTGACAACAGATCACAGACTGAAACAGTCAAGATGAGTTGGGATGCTGTGACTCTACAAACAGTAGTGACAGGCTTTGATGAATTCAGTTAAGTAGATGGAGTGCAGTCTATCCAGAGAACAGGGATTCAGAATAAGTGTCAGTTTTAGCAAGAAAAATGGGTTCTATAATGATAAAATAACAACAAAATGAAAGAAGTACAAAAATATATCTATGAGCACAGACCCTTAGAGAGATCAAAGTAAGAAACCAGAAGAGCTTTAAAGGAGATTTTATGGGTAAACCACTCCTGCTAGCACCAACAAGATGTGCTATAGCCTCTGAAGAAGGAAAATAGCAGAGACATTCCTCTCTTCACCTTAAGAGACAGGTATCTCATTCCATATGCTCAGAGCAGCTAGGGAATGACGGAAGAGAAAGATGGAGTGGGCAGATTGACTTGATTTTGCATTTCTTGGAGAAAAATGTTTGCAAATTTTATTCTTTGCATGCTTTTTCCTCAGTGTGAATCACCATGTATTTGCGTTGATCTACCATCACCCTTCACTAGAGTTACAGTTTAGTTACATATCCTGTCAAATTTATTTATTTTAATCACTGTGAGGGAAACTCAGCTTTTTACAAGGAGGTTAGACCAAATGCTGCTATGGTGATTTCATATATTTTATGTGTAAAGAGGTTTCTTGAATTTATGAAAAAGAAAATCAAAAGTATGGAGGGAGAAAAATGGGGGAAAATGCAGTAAGGTAATTCCAAGTCTTAAGAAGTCTTGCATATGGTATCTGCACTATCTGCAATATGAGGGCATTTTGTTCTACTGAACAGAAGAAACTTAAAAAATTATTTCACAGTGAATCTGGCACTTGTTGAAATTCTAGGTGAGTACACTGTGTCTCATGATTCACCAAAGAAAAATACAAAACGGAAATATTTGTCAAATCACTTCTGAAGTGTTTAAAAATTAGCCTTTCATACCTGTTTTCCAAGGCATATCATTTTAGGTACAGCTTAATTTAAAAGAAGCAGCACTCAGGTAATATTTTTTTAAGGCTGACTATCTTAGTCTTTCTGTCTTGGTTCAAAGGAAATAAATACTTTTTCAGTATAATGTACACAAACGTAACCAGAAAGAAAAGATCCTTAACAGCATACCATCTCTGTAGCTCTGAATGTTCAATAAATATTGGTTTGTTGGATTGTTTCATTTCACTTACAAGAGTCAAGAAATTGCTGAATTTCAGTAGAAGTAGCATTCTATATGACCACCAGTAAGAGGGATTTAACTTAGATTCAACAGCCACATTTTGGTCATGCCATTTTGGCTGTATTTTTTTTAGGAAAGAAAAATTCAGTATGAGCAAAACAAATAAAATAATTGACTAAAAATATTAAAGGAAGGCATTATTCATCATTAACTGCATAATGTATTTCAGAACAGAACAAAGGAAAAAATTATCCTCAAACACACATCAGAAGCAGGAATAGTATTTAATGTCCTATGAAGTCAGTTGGAATCCTTTTTTAAATTATATTTATAGGTCAGAAGCTATTTCAAGATATGCAGAGGATCCAACATTTTGGTTATCAGTGAAGATTAAACAATCCATCTGCTGGGATGTGCAAGGTTTTGGATTGATGCATTTGCAATGCATATGAAAGTAGACTTGTATCATAGGTCATCAGCAAGATGTTGATGAAAAATTAAAAAAAAGGGTGGAGGGCAGAAGTAAATTTCAATAAATATAGCCATTCTCTTTTGGTAGCACTACTTCCAAATGAAGCACACTTCAAGACAAGGCAATTTTCCAGGAAGGTTAAATACAACACTTTCTCAAAATTAAGAGTCAGTAGAAAGCAGGAAGTAAAAAAACCAAACCAAACCAAAACCAACCCGCAAACCAAAACACAACAACAAACATGTAAACAACATTCTGCCCTAACTGCATGTGCTTTATACCAAAAAATCTCAAATCACTAACTTTTTTTCCAAAAGTAGCAAAGAACATAGGGCAAGTACAGACATTTAAGATCTCTATCGCTGTCTTGCAAGCAGTATAGACAATCTAAGAGGTACTTCTTCTTTTCTCTGCTGTCTTATTTTCCCTACCTGATGTTTTGAAAAAAGGCACTAGAGGTTTGAAACTTCACTAGTGAGAAAATAACTCTCCTGCACACTACAGCTACAAAAAGATAGAGACTCCCTTTTTACAAGGAGGCATCAGCCACCTCTCTAGGAAGCCTGTCCCAGTGTTTGACCCACCTCTCTGTAAAGAAATGGTTTCTAATGTCCAATCTAAACCTCCCCTGCTGCAGCTTTGAACTGTTCCCATGCATCCTATCACTGGATACCAGGGAGAAGAGATCAGCATCTCCAACAAGGTTGCCTCTCAGCTCCCTTTTCTTCAAATGAGACAAGCACAGAGTCTTTAGTCACCCCTCATAGATCTTGCCTTCCAGCCATTTCACCAGCTTTGTCGCCAGCCTCTGGATACATTCAAGGACATTCACATCCTTCTTAAATTGTAGGGCACAGAACTGTACACTGTACTTGAGATGAGGCCACAATAAAATCAAATACAGCACAATAATCACGTCTTTTGACCGGCTGGTCATGCTTTGTGTGATGTACCCCAGGATGTAGTTTGTGGGCTTCCAGAGCACACAGCTGATTTATACCGAGCCTGCTGCTTATCAGCACCCCTGGATCCTTTTCTGCAGGGCTGCTCTCCAGCTACTCCTCTCCCAGTTTATACCTATATCCAGCATTACTACATCCTAGGTGCAGGAAACAGCATTTGGACCTACTAAATTTCGTCCCATTAATGATTTCCCAATGCTTCAATCTGTCTTGCTGAGGTATTAGTTGAGGAAAAGCATTCACACTTCATGCTTAGGCTTAAAAAATGGTCCTGAGCAGGCAAAAGACTGTATCTAGACAAACTTGAGAGGCAAATTTTAAACCCACAGAAGAACAATGTTTCTTCAGTTTGCAAGCTGGATGTCCACCTCAACCTCTTTATTAACTGACTTTATCTGATGTCAGATTGAAATTAACTTGTGGATATATAAACTTGAAGTTTTACTACCTGAGATAATACAAGTCCATTCATAAACATGATTTTCTTAAGTTTGAGCTTAAGTTCTCAAAACCTATCAGGCGGTAAAAATGTCATTAAATACAGGTAACTTTTTACAGTGACCTGTATTTTTTTCAGGAGGCTTCTGTGACTTCTAGTAAGAACAATCGGTTTGATTATGTTCTTTTAAAAGAAAACTTAACTGAAATCCAAGAGAGCACAAATCCAGTTGTGAGTAGTCTACTTTAGTATGGACTGCAAAATGGAGATATCTGTTGATGCAAAAGTCTGTGTCAGATGGTGGACTCATACTGTGTTGATAAAAATGTATTACGATACACCATAGTAAGATATAATAAATAATGCAGTTGTCAAATAACAGGAAGAATTACACAAACACAGGGAAGTGCACCCAGATTGCACCTAGAGTGACTGAAATCTTGGGTCAGATGAAGGCACTGAGTTATTATATTCAGTATTTCAGCACATATATGCAATTTTATTTTCAATATCTGTGTTTTAATATTCTAATGAAGTTGTAATTTTACAGTATACAGGAATAAACGTGACAAAAGATGAGACGCAGTGCTTTGTCCAGTCCTGTGTTCCTCACCCCCCAACCCCTACCTCCTATGAATATCAACCATAAACCTGGTCAAATTTGAAACTTATAGGAAATTTCATGTTGATATATATAATAGAACCTAGGAGTTACCATAATTCTCACACAGAAATGGAGACCGTAAAGCACCTGAGCTGATTCCTTCAGCAATTCAATTTTACTTTGTTATCTTCATACTGAACTTGCTGGAAACTTTGTTTGAAGTTTCTCTTGCAGATACGTACTGACTGTTGATGCCATGATAATGAAAAATAAGTAAGTCAGTATTTCTGGCTTAATATCTTCCACTGCATCATACATTCTTTTTTTCTAAAAATTTCCATGCAAAGACAACACATAGTATTTCTTAACTGGTCTGCTAAATACTATAAGCAGATGTAAAAGCATGCTAACTCTACATTCCTAATCCTCTCCTTATAAATTCAAAGTTTGCAAACATTCAGAACTATGTAAGTTCCTATCTTTGGCATTAAAAACTTGCATAATAATGAGAGAAGTAAATATATGTTGCTAACTCCAAATCTTAAAGTATTCTATCTCTAAGCTGCTGATTTTCAGTGCCATAAAGAGCCTTAGGAACTCAGATAGACCATGAACTTGGTTTTAGACATTCACCATTTCTAAAATGTACCTTTTAATTTTTTTTTTAATTTTAATTGCACTTCTCATGAGCGAGGCTCGTAAGCCTACTCTTGACAGGTAGTCACAGAATGCTGAGTATTCGCATTATAATACAGCACCTGCTCTAGGAAGACAGACTGATTCAGCTGCAGTGTCCTACATTGCAAATAAGTTTTCTTATTATCTAAGAATCCACAGTATATTTCAAGAAAATATTTAATTATTATGAGATTAATTAATGCTGCCACCAAAACATATCAGAATAAGAAAAAAATATCTAAAGTAGCCAACAAAAGAAACACTAATATGTAGCAATTAAAAGACTACATTAAAAAACCTAGAAGACACCTGAGATTTTTTGCTTTTTAATATCTAACATACACCCTCTGTTTTACCACATTTCTCAGAAAAATCTGATGTGATCTTATCTCTAGAGATTCTGAGATTAGAGTCTATGATTACATGTACAATAAATTAGATTAAAGCAATAGTAATAAAATAGGATGTTAATGGGTAATAGGTATACATGTAGTATACACTACATGTAAAACATTTTTTTCTTCTACATTGATACATAATACAGCTTCCAGCTTAAAGAACTAAAAATCGTTGGCAGGATCATCTGTTTTATTATTCCCCTTGGCACAGGCTAAATCTATCACATACGTCTGTAACAGAATATATGTTGTTTTATTAATTTATGCAATGGCATCAGTATACAACAAAATTAATGGCTTTTTAATGACAGTACATTCTAATGATTAACTAGAAATACTGAAGGGGGTTGAACGTATGGCTTTAGATATGATTCATGTTACAAGTTTTTAAATATTACTATTTATGAAACTGACACAGAAAAAGACTGGGTTTTAAAAATGTAGAGGGGATTGACTTTGGCTATATTTCGGGTCTCTTATATGTAAGGGTCTCTGTAAGGATTTGGACTCATGCTTCTCTTTACTATTTTTGCAGATAAGCAATGGATGTTTTTTTTGTTGTGAAATAGCCTTTATTTCTATCTGTACCAGAAACGAGACTCATATTTTCCTTTCAAAAATAATAGTTAAAACCCCCTACATTTCCATAGTAGTTCTCTGTTAGCTCCACCATGACTTTTTCTTCTATGTGATTGCATGTTTTGAAAATTTGGTTAGAGGTATATTATTTTTAATTGACTTTAATAGCAGATTTTAAAATACAGCATTCTATAACAATTATATAACTTATAGAGCATTCTGTAACAATTAATATGAGCACTGAGCTATATTCAATTTCCAGCCTCCTGAGAAAAACACTTCAATCACTTTATGCAGACAATAAGTGCAGAAAATCATTCCAGTGTGACTACTTCTGAGTCACACACACTTGAAGAAACGGCTTATTAAATTCAACAGAACAGCCTGCATGTAAAAAGTCCCCACATGCTATGTAGTCTGCAAGAGACTTCTGTATGGAAATGTGTATGTATGCAGACAATGACAAACACTACTTTAGAAAAGGCTTTTGACACCACCTTCCACCATACTCTCCAATGAAGTCTGAGGAAGCATGAACTGAAAAAACCAAAATGTTAAATGGGTATAAAAAGGCTGGGCCACTAGATACGCAGGGGAGTAGTCAAAGGTTTGCTATAGAGATGGTAGTTTCAAGCAGAGTGCCCCAGACAATGGCAAGTTAATTAGTAGGACCTCCTGGGAAATTGCCATAAGGGACAAGGGACCAGAACAGAGCTGGCAGATCTTCAAGGATGCTTTCCATACAGCACAAGAGCTCTTGATCCCCAGGTGTAAGAAATCAGGAAAGGATGGTAGGAGATCCGCATGGATGAGTCAAAACCTGCTGGCACATGCCCATCCCTGGAAACAAGGCCAGGCTGGACAAGGCTTTCTTTGAGCATCGTGATCTATGTGAAGATGCTCTTTTCAGGGGTGTTCAACTAGATGACAGTTAAATTTCCCTTCCAATCCAAACAATTCTATGATTCTGTAGTGAATCATACACTGTTTATACTTCTGTTCAAGAACTGCGTGAGGAGACAGAACCTGTTGGAATGACTTCAGAGAAGGGTCACAACGATGATCTCAGGGATGGAGCACCTCTCCTATGAAGACAGGCTGAGAGAGCTGGGGCTGTTCAGCCTGGAGAAGACTCTGAGGAGACCTTATAGCAGCTTTCCACTACCTGAAGGGGGCCTACAGGAAAGCTGAGGAGGGGCTTTTACCAGGGTGTATAGTGACAGGACAAGGGGTAATGGTTTTAAGCTGGAAGAGGGTAGATTTGGGTTAGACATTAGGAAGAAATTCTTTACTGTGAGGGTTGTGAGACATGGAACAGGTTGCCTAGGGAGGCTGTGGATACCGCCTCCCTGGAAGCATTCAAGGCCAGGTTGGATGGGGCTCTGAGCAACCTGGTCTATATGGAAAGTGTCCCTGCCCATGCAGGAGGGTTGGAACTAGATGGTATTAAAGGTCCCTTCAAACCCAAACCATTTTATGATTCTAAGATATGATTCTAGCACTTCCAGAGGTCCCTTCTACAAATATTCCTGTGAGTCTTTGTAACTAAAGAATTTAATTGGAAATACCTATACATATTTACTGCTACAGAAGACCTATGAACTTTTGAAAAGTGTTGCATAATGTAAGATAAAATCATGTAGAAATTGAACAAAAGAATTATTCAAGAAATGAAGACCTTGCATATAGAAAAAAAACAGGGTTGAAAAAAGGAAATAATTTAATAGATTATATGAATAAGGTGGAATGTGGCAGAAAGATAAAAAAGTCAGAAGTAGACTAGGAGAAAAGTGTCAGATAGCTGTCTTACATGAAAAAGAAAGAGAGGAGCAAAAATAAAATTAAAACCTGGGAAAAAAAGTCTATCTGCACAACTAAATTGTAGAACTCCAGACCACAATTCAACATTAAATCCCTGTGATTCAAAATATAAGACCATCATTAAGTAATGTAAATTTCAATATGAAAAAAAGTAGTCAGGATTTCAGTAACTGAGCTCTCACTAACAGACTTTCTGAAATACTTCCTGCAACTAGTATTGGCCACTGCCAGTATGTGGGGAAATCACTTCACTGGTGTGCCCAGAGAAGGCGGAAAGGCTCATACACAGAAAAGACAGGTCTGAAGCAGTTTCTAGCTTTTAAACGGTTGACAGCTCAGAAATACCTATGTGACAAGACTCTTGAGTTTGATCTTTCCTTTTTTTGCCATAATAATAAATCAAGTGACAATACAATTCATTTTACTATGCCTTTTGAAGTCCAGCTGTTAGAATTATGCACTTCTAGCTCCAAAACAATACATTATTACTGCCAAGTGCTATTTATCATTTCAAATGTTAAATTCTTAAAGGCATTAATTATTTATAGGGCAAAGCCAACTCAACTCCTAAAACATGAAATAAGGATACAGTCTCCTTTGATAGATATCCTTTGAAATTTAAAAGTGTCATAAATCTTCCAGTTGAGTATCTTTCCAGTTTAAACTCATCAAATTATATGAACTTATCAGAAATGCTTTGTGCTGTTCAGTTTAAGTAAGCCACCTATTCCCTAGGTAACTCAACGAGCTTTGCATCAAGATTAGATATTTGCAGTTTACAGAGAGCATCATCTATGAGCAATGTTACAATCTTATTTTTGGAGTTCACTTTGCAAAAAATAGACATAACCACTAATTATGGTGGAAGCTTTTGCAGTGAAGTACACTATGCTTTCAAATATAGTCAGGACAACAACAACAACAAAAACCCCAGGACAATGAAAAGGTACTGTCAAAGTGACAAGGCATCAAAGTTCTCTTCATAGATACAGGAATGACAGTATTTTAATTAAAAATGATTGGTTTCATAAGCTATTTGACATTCCAAACCATGATAGATAGAGACTGCAAAAATGAAAATCAGTCTGTCTGGTATATTAGGTCAGATATCAGGTTAAAGTTCTCTTCTTTAAATAGGCAGAAGTATAATCAGGCAAAAAAATTCTATCTAGTAATTACCATTTAGCTTTCCCAGCAATTATAATCTAGAATATAACATTTTTAAAACAAGAAATCCCCGTGTGGGAAAAAAATTACCCCAAATTTATTCAAAGATTATTAAAAGTATTACATTATATTGTATTTATATACCTTCTATAATTATATTATACTTCTGTAAGCATAAGTGGTCACCTTATTTTAAAAGGAGTGAGAAACTCCAATTCTACAGACATTACAACATAATGACTGTACACTCCCTTTATGTAAAATGGCTGATTCTTCAGCATTAGGCATTTTAAGGAATCATGTTATACAAAACAGGTGTTTAAATTACTCCACTTAACAGATGATGACAATAATGTAAGGAGTTTATAGCTATGATTTCAGCTGAAAAGTGGCATTAACAGTTGGGATTTGGAGAAATTTACTCCTTTCCACTTCAAGGCAAGGGATAAAATTTTCCCAGACTGACACTACAGTTTTTTTTAATAGGGCCACTGTTACAAGAAAATTAAGGCAATAAAACCCAATTAAAAACAATAAAGCTTTTCACAATAAAAGGATTTCAACATAGTACTGAGAACTCAGGGAATTCAAATTGCTAATTTCTCAATCAAAAAGTAAAACTTTTGGGTTGGCATAGTGACTATATTTACAGAAGTATAGGACGGTTTTTCCCTTCTCAAAAGAACCGCACCACCCTTGCATAAAGACCTCTAATAGCATTCACTTTCTTGATGAAATGAAGTTATCCCAGAGCCTTCAGTAACTGAAACAGTATATTCAAAGAACAAATAAGTATCCTTGTTAATATCAGGAATTAACTGAGCTCTTTAAGTATTTAATTCTAAAACACATTTTCAAACCATGGCACATGTACGCAGTTGTGTGTTATTTCCAGCTTACTGTTCTTGTTTTGGAAGCAAAAATACAAGAAATACCCCAGTATTCCCCCTGAGGCATCAACCCCAAATTAAATTCTAATTCAGTCGTGTGTGCAACAGGTCAGGGTTTTTAATTTATCTGTTTTATTGGGGGTTTAGATGTTTTTGGAAAGTCAGGGTGTCTGGGGATTATTTTTTTGTTTGTTTGGGTTGGGTTTTTGTTTTTAAATATTTTCCATTATAGCATCAAGTTTCATGACCTGGTACATCAGGTTATCCATTATGATTTTAAATCTTTTCTAAAGGCTTTTCTAAAGGCTTTCCTACAAGATAACATACCTCAACCTGTTGCACCTCCAATAATTTTTATCCCTAGATAAGAAACTTAAATTTAAGTTTGGTTTGGGTTGTGATGGGTTGGTTTGTTTGTTTCTTTTTAAAACACCATTTATATGAATGTTTGATCTATATTGTGTTATAATGTACTATTAGCAGTTTGTCATCCTCAATAATTTTCACACACACAAAGTTTATGGTATGCCCTATATGCAGCTATCAATTTTCAATTAATATCTGTCATCTATAAAAATATCCATTATTAAATCACCTGAGAGATTATGACATAAGTTCATGCTTCAAGATTGACAAGCCAATTTTTAAACTTGTAAATGCATCTCTTACTATTTAATTGTATATTGAATAAGAAGGGGTAATATAGAATTATGTCAAAAGCCTTAAAATGCATTGATCACCACTTCTAACTTAACAAATAGTATGCAATCTAATTTATAACCGGCTTTGAAATGGATGCGTGCGTAGGTTAAGTTTTGTCTTAAATGCTAATATCAAGTAATAAATATTCTTAGAACTTACGGTCAGAAGGTGGCTTAGGTGTGTGGATGCAGCTAAGATGCAACATAAAGCTTTAAAGGGTATTCTTTTGCAGAAATGTAAGTATCCCAGAATGTGGAGATATAGCCTTAGCATCCTCATGGCATCTGTTATGAATGCTAAATGCCTGACCAGAGAATAACTGAGGTAATGTTTTTGTCAACCATTTTTGGGTTTCTCCCACAGACCCACCACAAAGGCAGAGGAGGAGGAGATCCTGTGATTAACTGAGTGCTGGGATAATTAGGATGACATGAAGATGAGCAAAGAAGACATCAAATTTTGAACACATATTTGAGTATTCTGAATAACATAAATCTCACACAAAATCAAAATGAAGGCCTTTCTTTACCAAAGCTACTTCAAGAGACTAACACAGTATTTCCACTTCTATTCTGTCTTCTCAAAAGAGAAAAAAAAAAAAAAGTTCAATAATACTTGCTAAAATTTTCACCAGAAAAATCTGAGATATACAAAGAAGTTTTAATTTAAAAAATTGCAGTGTTCTTCCACTGTTTTGATAAAATTATATACTGCAAAACACTAGATGCAATATTTTTGAGCTGGAAAGCTAAAACATTATATTCTATTTGTGCTATACCACTGTAACTTGCCTGAAGCACAGAAAACACTAGTTTCTAACATTTTCTTATTTTTATGTTAAATGCCTATGCTAATTCACAACAAAATGAAGAAGCAAAAGCTCTGAAGAACAGTATCATACGCACATGCATAAACCCATATAAATTTGTATATATAAAAATATAAATAAAAGATGATGAAAACCAGGTGTCCCTACAGAATAGAAATTTGACATTTTGGAATGCTCTTTTTGATGAAAAATATTGAAGAGCTTTTAAAGTTCCCTTTAAACATTTTTTTGCATTTTTATTATTATTGTGTTAGTTTTACTTTCTCATACCAGAGACTAAACTAAAAGATAGCATCACTCTCAAATAGGTGAAGTGCTTATCAGTAACATGTGATATGAGATACTGTAGAGGGTAGAGTCCTGTTCTGACACTATTTCACAGATAAAAATAATGTATTATGACAGCTAAGAAAAAGATGTACTATCTGTTTGGTCCAGTGATCTCTAATACTACCAGCTGAAGCCCATACAGCTTGTTACAAATACGGAGAAGCGCCGAACACACGGACTCCTCTGCTCACATCATAGGACTATTGCACATACACAGTAAAGTAGATTTAAAATGAATAGCAGATCTAATCATTCCCTTGGAGGAGCAGAGGTGCAAGTTGTAGAAATTGATTGGACACTGTTTTCTGGCAGCCATCAGAAAACATGTATGTATCGAGCAGACTAATGTGGCCAGAGTAATTTCTTCAGCTCATTACTTCCTTCTGAAATACCCATGAAGAAGGTGGCCACTGGCAAGCATTATAGGGTGAATGTATTGCTCTGTTCAACTCATAATATTTCATAGTCAAAAAGCTTTGGTCACAAAATTTAAAACAAATGCACACACAACCCAAAAGCTAGATATATTTCTGAATAATAACAAAATCAAAACTGACACATTCAGTTATAGGTACAAGAGGGTTTTGCTTAAAAATACAGATTTATCAAAACAAAGTAAAAAAACCAACCCTCCAAAAGTTCTTAAACTGCTCCAAAAAAATTAAAAAAAACCTGCAGACTACAGCTAAATGACTTTTGCAGACAGTGATAAAGAATGAAATTATACTTAGTAAAATACTTCAAAGAGAAAATATTTTCCTGAGTTCACCTGATGATCTTCAGAAAGATGTTGGTCACTGTGACACTGAAAAAGGGAGGAAAATAATCTCAGTGCTTAGTTTCTACGATCCTGTGCCATCTCCTCTAGGTGAACCTGCTTTAGCAGGGGGGTCAGACTAGATGATCTGCAGAGGTCCCTTCCAACCTCCACCATTTGTGATTCTCTGTGATTCTTATTCATAATTAATCTTTATAAAATTATATTTTGTTGGTCAGCCATTCCAAAATTCAGAGGGAGTGAATTACCCAGGACACCAAGAGGAGGAGAAGGAAAAAGAAAACACTATGAAGCAAGCATGTTGGTACTGAACATTATCTTTCGACAGTAGCCATATAAAATGCTACATTAAGTCTGATGAAGCTTGTAGACAACTAAATTAAAACCTACTGCACTCATTTAAAAAAACATGGTGTATTTTGTCGTAACATTCTAGATCTAAATTAAGGATGATTATGGAATACATCTTGTTACAATGATGTCTGCACATTTTCAGAATTAAAAAAAAAAACAACATTGCTGGAGTTACCTGTATTTATTTAGAAAAGCAGCTCCCTGTTAGTTTTTACAATTCACCTGCAATGCCTGTTCTAGCATAAACAGATCCCCTCCTAATACTTAAGCTATACTGGGAGAGAAGAGTGAGCAAGACCACTGGAACATTAAATAGCAATAAGCAAAATAGTTGAGGAGTGAATATTACATTTGCCTGTTTTGCTAATCATCTGAGAGGAGTGTCTTTGTTTAGCCCTTTTCTGGGGATAAACTGAAACAGTTTACGCAAGATACCTGTCTATGTTGTTCACCAAAATGCACTGTACTCCATTTACAGGCAAGTCTTAGCTTGGAAATTATGAAGTCCATCTCCACCAGCACTTTTTTACTCTCATTAAAACAGTCCTGGTGACAATGTGTTCTCTATGGGGCTGTGCTCCCTATTGCACTAAGGCAATCAAAGATTCAACTAATCCTTGTAAAATAATAACTGATGAAGCAAGACAATAAGGAAATTAAATCACATAGAAATTGTTCAAAGAAAGATAAACTTAAAAAAACTAGCATCCCACTTGTGGCTTTATAAAAATATTTTCTTTCTAATACAAAGAGATAGCATAGTTCTATCATGCCTATGGATTATTAACACATGGATTTTTAATATTGTTTTTTTTGCTCTGCAGAGTAGTCAACTGTCTTTGCTGTGGAGAGCTCAAAGTGTGGACCCCGTCTTCTGAGGGGAGGCACTGAAGTTAAACTGCACATTCCACATAAACTATCACTGTATTAGTGTTCCCTGTTCTTATTGAAATTGTTATCTTTGTTTATTAAGAAAATGTTTAATATTTGTGTTTTAAAAAATAAATACATATAAATCTTTAAAAATCCATTAAAATACTTAAGTAATAGCCTCAGTGTTCAGAGAGTAGTGGAATATATGTTTAAGCATGGACTGTCAAAACTGGACTATTTGCATAAATTCTTCAAAACTAGTTTAATTTCTTCCATGACTCAAGTAATACACTAGGTTTGATTTATTACTTGTGTTAGTATAGTGCCTAACAGGTTATCTGGTAAAATCCAACTCTGTTCAGTGTTGTACAATGAGGAAATGAAAACAACTGCTATCTAGAACATAAAGCTCATAATCTAATAAATGATAGCATAATGAAAGTAACGTGTCCTGGTTTGAGCCAGGATGAAGCCAATTTTCCTTTTACTGATTTCTTTTTTTTTCCTTCAGTAAGCTTTCTTCCAATGAGCAGCAGAGCGTTCCAACTAAGGCTGATAAGAGTGGGATGTTTTTCGGACTGCTGGGTCTTCAAGGTAGCACCTTTACTCTGTCAGCTCAGACACTACGGGGAGACACCCCCTGAGGCTGAGTTAGACAGACAGCAAAATTGGCCAGAGATATTCCATTCCACATATCTACGTAAGCTCAGAGGAAGGTCAGAGTCACAGAAGACAACTTCCTTCCTGCTTCTTCTTCTCTTCTCTTCCGTCCATAACTGGCGTCCAGGGAGGACTCCATCCATCCATCACCATCGACCCCCAGGCTCAAGCTCTCCTGACCCTCATCACTCTGTGTTTTCTCTGGCAGCTCCAGGATTTTTCAGGACTGTTCCCAGGTCAGGAGATGCTGTGGAAGTTGCCGGGGATGGGGGGAGGCGAGAGGCTTCTGCACATATCTGAACATATTTGTATATAATTGTATATATTTTCTTATATCATTAGTGTTTAATTAAAGCTATGTAGTTTAGTTTTCAATCCAGCCAAGTCTCTTTCTTTTTCTCTCTCTGCTTCCCTACCTGGGTACGAGGGAGAGGGAATTGAAAGCATTGTTGTTGGACCTGAGTCAAACGGTGACATAACGGCAAGAAATGAATAATGGAAAAATACAGAAGCATTAGTCAGAACTTGAATTTACATATACACAATAATTATTCATACATGATGTTATACATACATCAATTTATATACTGAATAAACAAACCTAATTACTAAGTACACTTTAATAGCAATTTCCAAAGTTTCTATGCTATTTAGCATAGAAAATATAGAGTTTCAGTATCACAATGGATGTTCAGAAATAGATTTCAATGGATATGAAGGTTTTTGGTAAAGTGGAACATGTAGCCCCAATGCTTGAGAAATGAGATGTGGTAAAAATCAGCATTTTACATGTGTCTTAAATGCTATAAATAATTAATTCCAGATAATGCTGGAATGGTGAGGAAATTCCAGGCACAAACAGAAGCCATATTGAAACAACACAATATAAGGGAATACCACAAATCTTTGGATGGGAAGGGAAATGGATGAGACTCAGAGATGCTGATTTTGCAGTCTTTCTTCCACCTCTTCCTGCAGTCAGCAGAACTGTTGCCTCTTTTTGGGAGAAAGTCTAAATGCACTTTGCATGCTCTGCAAAAGTATATGTAGGTCTAGAAAAGTCACTTAATACAGCAGGGAGATGTGGCCAAGAGGGAAAGGGAGGAAGGACAAGCAGGAGAAAAATAGAACTATTCCTATCATGGTAATTCAGAACTACCAGCTTTTTCAGGAGATGCAGGAGAAAACTTCTATTTCTGCTCACTGAAAGACCCTCTTTTTTTAAGTTTTATATTTATTTTTAACTTCTACATACTTGTCCCCACAGAAGGCAATTGCATTCTTAGATGATCAGTGGTAGTATACAGATTACTGTAGGCTACAGTTCCAGTCACTGATACATCTGTACCTCCATCCATTACTCCTGCTACTTGTGAAGGGATCATTATTAACCGTAAACCATTTATCAAACTTTTTACTATTCCATCCACCTTCTCTAACACACATCACCCCACAAATTTCTCACAAATCCAAACTCCTCAGCAAAGTACACTCATCTGAAACATTACTTTAACTTGCTCAGTGACTCAGCCACTTAATAATTAGCAAAGTCCCTACCAAGATTGATCACCTAAAGTCTAATTAAATACGCAGTGTGAACATTTCCTGATTACACTTAATTGCATTATGCAAAACTAATGCCAAGCCCATACACCTATTCATCACTTGAGCAATTTGTACCAGAAGCCCACTCTTTTTCAGCTTGGTTTCATCCCAGCTTCATTTTCCAAAGTTTGTTATTAAAAAAAAAAAAAAAAAAAAAAAAAAAGGTATTTTTCATAATTCTGATATTTTAAATATTCCAGTGCAATCTTGGACACTGGAATAGGCTGCCCAGGGAGGTGGTTGAGTCACCACCCCTGGATGTGTTCAAGCATCATTTGAATGTGGTGCTGGTGGATATGGTTTAGAGGAGAACTTTGTAGAGTAGGGATGATGGTTGGATCCCAAGGGTCTTTTCCAACCTGAATAGTTCTATGATTCTATAATCCCTTTCGAGAACACACTAACAAATTAGAACAATGGCTGCACATGAGAACACTCCCTCCAGTGAGCCTTAGGAGGATCATGCTTCACTCTTATTTGGAGAGTTACCACTCTA
Source organism: Chaetura pelagica (assembly GCF_000747805.2). Taxonomy (NCBI): domain Eukaryota; kingdom Metazoa; phylum Chordata; class Aves; order Apodiformes; family Apodidae; genus Chaetura; species Chaetura pelagica. The sequence continues at coordinate 3,906,873 of NW_009954107.1, read as the reverse complement.
TCACCCCTCACTGACTTGCAAAGCACAGACAAGAGCATAAATTAACACTTCACACAATTAGTTTCATATTAAAACCAAAACAAAACTAAACAAAAAACCCAAGGACCACATTTCTTCTTCAGAAAATAAAAGCATTTGAAAATCAGAGATACTGCTCTAGTGAACTTTCCACAAGAATGTCCACATCAGATCTGCAGATACTATTTTTTTTTTAAAAATGAAATGCTACTGTAGAGACACAAAGACCCAAAACAAAGAAGAAAAATAAAGACTGGAAAGCTCTTGATTGCATTTTTTTTTTTTTTTCATCCTAGCACTCAACTTCAAAGGAAATTTTAGATTCCTACAAGGTAAGCAAAACCCAAATACAGTTTTGTTTTGTTTTTGTTTTTTTTTAATAAATACATACAGTCTACAAACAATAAAAAGAGACCACTTTTATTAAAAGTTTCACTAAATCTGAAATTGCATCAAAATAGCCAGTTCGAAATTTTTATTCTGGAAATATTCTTTGGTATCCTCACTTCTATAGAAAAGTCATTCAGCTGCACATGGAAACAAACAAACAAACAACAAACAAACTCAACAAAACCAAACCACCTCACTATTTTAATAAGGAATGTCTACTTACAAATTAATTTCAAAAGAAAAAAGTCCAGAATTATGAATTAAGAAATCCCCACAAGGAAAATACTCCTCCCCCAGAAACAAACAAACAAAAGGTATACTGAAATTGCTGTTCTTATCTGTATTTCTTCTTTCAGAAATACAAGAGTTAAACCCTGGTTTCTCAGATGACCTTAGAATGTAAAATTAACCTATGTTATACTGTGTAAGAAAACAAAACACTTATAATTACTCCTACTGCTTTTCAAGGAGGAAGGGAGGATCTGATCTGTAGTTATTTATCACAACTGATATAGAAAAGCCACAAAAGTGTTGGGAGAAGGACCCAGGTAGCTTTTTATTAGAGTTAATTATAAACAAGTGAGATTATGACAATATGCACTAATTAATGAAATGGAATTACTTTGTGCAGATATTTACCTTCTGATGTTTTTTTCTTGGATACTTTTTTATAATATAGAAGAGAGTATAGGAGAAGGAAACATTTCACATCTTCATTGCAAGAAACATTGTAGTATAAACATTCTACCAGTCAGAAAATAAATAAGTTTAGAGAATAACTGAGAAGCAGCTAAATTAGTTACTGTTATAAATGTCTGTCAAAGTATCAGACACTACCTTTTATCAACACTATTAAATGGGCCTTCACTGTACACCTTACAGTAAATTAAATGGTGAATTTGAAAGGTGTTTTCAAATTGGAAAGCAAACAATTTTCATAACTGAATCCCTGGTTAAACTAGAAAAAACAAGGCTTTCTGTCTATAAATGTAACTACGCTAAAACCTTCCTTAAGCTAATTTTGCAACACAGTTACAATATTGCAAACATAACATTAAACAGACTCAATTACAATTCATAAGTAATGTCAAACTCAAAGCTCAAACATTACATAAATATGGAGAAGTAAAAAACGATAGAAAAGAAGTAAAAGTGATAGATATATCAGTCATTACAAGATTTATAACACAGTGAAATGTGGATATCAAATCCAGCTGTGTACACAATGCTAAAGTTTTCTGGTTTTTACACTACCCAAATTAGTTTAACTCTTTTTAATGTGAAGTTGAGTGCTCTTGTTTTTCTCTTTTATTATTTATCAGATGAAATAATCTTTCCTAATTTATGAAAGTTAGCAAATACATTGTAGAAAATAATTCTGAATGAAGGCACATCATATATCTGCCCATGATAACAAAAACTGTTTTAAGGAAGTGCCTTTTTTTTCTTTTATAATCAAGATGGTGAATTTACCTAATTTGAATAACAGTACATTCATAGCAACTCAGTGAAGGTGTTTCCAAGAATGCCTCTAAGTGGTTTCTGCAGAAAACTTGATGTCTGTCAAGGAGAAAGAAAACCTTTCAGCTACATTTATGCTTGCCTAGTTCCCAAGAGCATTTTTAGGCCTCCCTAATTAAGGCAGTGCTTTACTAGTGCTCCTGCAGTTGCAGGTAATTGACAATCACTAACAGCAGGGTTCTGATGAGGATTTACTTTGTTAAAACAGAAAAAAAACAAACCTACCCTAAACCAGGAACCTGTTTTCTTTTTTTTTTTTTTTTTTAATTTCTCTAAGCCTAATACTACAAACAATGTTAATAAATTCAAATTTAGCTTCTATTCTACTAGACAAGTTATTCTATCAGTCAGATACATGAAAAATTCAAAGAACCAAACCATCAAAACATGGATTTCTCATAGCTGCAAAATGCTGAATTTGAACAGTAAATGTTAAATTTTAAACAGCAGATTTATGTTAGCAAATACAGATAATGCAGAGGGGGGAAAAAATAATAATCATAGGAGGCAATTCATTTTACCTGAAAACATAAAGATATATTAAATGTTACATATGAGTTAATAATAGTTACAGATAATATGATGTTGCATAGTACTTGAAAACATCAAGTGTTATACAAAGTGGGGACTGGATCCTCAACAGTGAGGTTTCCCAGGCCTCTCTGGTTAGAGAAATGTTCAAAAAGGAGAAAGCTACCAGAAGTGAAAGAGGATTGAAGCAATGACTAATGGGGAGAACCCAACTGGCTGAATTTGAGGGTGCTAAGAAAACTGGTTGATGTACCTCCAAGTACCCTCTCTATCATCTCTGAAAACTCAGGGAGATCAGCTATGACAAAAACGCCACTTTTTTTTCTAAGCCTTCTGCCTAAGAGCTAGGAAATGTAACAGAGTTATTTTTTTCCTTCTACGTAACTCTTAAAAACACCCTATAAAACTGTGGAATATTACACTTTGTTGTTACAAAAAAGGATTAGAATAATTAAAAGGTATTTATTGAAGTCTTTTGTATAGAAGATCTGGCACACTTCTACGGGTCAGATATGACCGTTTTGGTATAGTACTCTTCCTCTCCATGTTTGTTGTTTTGAATCATTCCCTCTTCTACTCCAGGTTTTACCTTTGTCAACTTCAGGAACTATTCATGTAGTGAGTAGAAATGTCTTATGTGGCCTTTCTGGTTGATCAGTTCTAATAAATTCGGTTTTAATATAAAATGCAAATACTTCAATTAGTAGCTTATGAACACAGGAAATATAAAAGGATTCTTGTTCTTATCTTTAACCACAGAATGCCGTGTCCTGAACAGCTACATCTGCATACTAGCTATACGTTTCTATAGTCATTACAGTATCTTGAATGTTAATAAGAATGATAGAAGATGAATGATAGACAATTAAAATACTTCTGAGAAAGTATCCATTCTTAAATAAGGAAGCAAAAAGTGTTATGATTCTTAAAGCATTTTTATGGAAGCTAGCTTCACTTTGTAAAAATATATATACTTTACACAAAATATGTACACTATCAGATGGGCACCTATGCTCTGTATCCACCTTAAGTACAAGCACAGTCCTTTAAATAGCTCAGGGGAATTTGGTGGATTACCATTTTGCATCAGCTAAAAGGCCAAGAAGTAAATAAATAAATAATAAACATATTTTTGTAAGCTCTCACCCACAATCTGTTTGACAAAATTATTTCCTTCAGCAGCAGTTGAACAAATAACAATTTGAAAGAAAATACCCATTCTGTAGAAGAAAAATTCTGCAGTGTTGTTCCAGTACATAAGAACTAAGTATAAAAACAAGGTAGAATACAGATAAAATAGATGTACTTGGTATGCATTACATAGGAAGTTTGACTAAATGACCACAATAGGTCTTCTATCAGCTGTGAGATTAACTAATTATGCCTCCTCCTTTCTTTTATTAAAATTACAGTATTGCTTAGAGAAGCTAATCACTTTAGAGTGATTATGATAACTGCTACACAGACATAAAAAACACTAGTTTTGATGTTTGCAAATTAACACAACAGGAACGAAAGCTTACAATGAAGTCACAGTGAAGCGCCTCTTTACTGACTGATTAAACAGATATCTTGGCTGACGGCCACTTGAGGGAGCTGAGAACTACTATACCTTTCCAAGCAATAACCCCATTTTTGTGGAGGTTCATTTACAGAAAGAGTGCTATAAAATAGCCAGATTCACAGAACCTATGTATAATTAAACCTCCCTGAAGGATATGTTGAAGAGCAGGTGAACAAAAGAGGCACTTGTTAATTGGCTATTGCTGACCAGAATGGAAGATGGATGTGGTCAGAATTCAGCAGTTTTGGTCTTTCAAAAACAGACAACAAATAAGACATTGTAAAAGAAATGCAGTGAGAACAGAAGTGTGGTTTCCTGGCAACAAATTCCAAAGAACATTATTGACTCAATGCAATTTTACAAACAGGACCTATATCTGTTCTGTACATAAACGATACATGCATATTAAATAAATTGTTTGCCACTACTTTCTGATCAATATGATGCTAAACCAATCAATAGCCTATATACTGGTTAGCAAAAAAAATTTTAGAATGTTTGCTGCATATCTTACCATAAATAATTACTGCATAATTCTTTAATCACTTCTTGGGTTTAGAGATCAATCACAATACGTAAGTGAAGAAATAGGAGGAAAAGACAATATTTGTACTTTCAAATACCAATCTCTAATTAAAACCAACAAATCTATGTAACTTACCAGCAAAGCTTAGATTCCAAAATAGATTAACCCCACCCATATACAAATTTTACATATAAAAAAGTAGTATTTAAAAGCCTAACCAGATTTGCATCCTCCTGTTACACACAGTGCTTCTGCTCTCAAGGAACGTGACCATTCCCCTGTCCTCAGCACTGGTGAGTTTGCACCCCGAATACTCTGTTCAGTTTTGGGCCCCCCTACTACAACCAAGACATCAAGGTGCTGGAGCAAGTCCAGAGATCGGCAACAAAGCTGATGAAGCAGCTTATATTCCTAACAGAAAAGTTTATGTTGCCTCCCATACTTGAATTTTATGAAGCCATGGGAAATAGTTCTTGTTCTTCCCCACGTAAGTCTAAACAAAATGCCTTTTAAGCCAGTGAAGACCTTCTGTTGATTATACCCAGCTAACAGACCAAAAACAGGCCTGCTGCGCAAGGACAACTGAAAGCAAAACAACAGATGCGGTATAAGGCAGGAAGGATGGGCAACAAGTTATGCATTGCCCCTGCTAGTTACCGCCCTAACTTGGGACTCATGGATGTAAACTGGGTCTGGACAGTGACGCTGGCTGAACAAGGTGGCTCTTGGGGGTATTAAAAGGCAGAGAATTCAGCAGGTGGGACTGAGGCCTGCTTGGATGTTCCTGTGTGGGACACTGCTCTGCTGTGGAGCCTGGCGAAGGGACTGTGCTGGGCCTGCTAGCCAGCCTGCCCTGCCTGCCTGCCCCAGGGATCGAGCCTGAGCCGTAACAGCGAGCGTGCCAGGATTCTGACCCCTGGAGCACTGGGTCCTTTCCGCAGTCATTGGAGTCATAGTCCCCCCCGTTTTGCTGCTGCCGCTGCCGAGTTGGAAGGAGCTGCCCCCGGAAATCAGGGATTTTGAGATCCTGCCACAGCTGCCTGCCCGGTCTGCCTGCTGCTCTGCCCCGGGATTGGAGCCTGCCTGCTGCTGGGGGGTCACCCCTGTTACTGGTCCACCCTATGGACCTGCTGCCAAGCCATGCCCACTGGAAAAGAAGCCACATCTCAGAAGCCACATGCTATGGAAGGGTAAACACACATACACACAATCATACACTCTCTAACTGTACTGCCGGGCTCTACTCCTCCCTCCCTCTCCTTTGATCCACAGCCCTCTCTCAGAGAGAACACCTCAAGGGCAGTGAACTTTTTGCATTACCTCCCTAAAAGTCACATTACTTCCCTGATATATCCCTGGAAGCCAATTGCCATTGGTACATTCTCCCTAAACCTCATCTCACAGTTTGTGTTAACCCTTATTAAACTGGTTAATTTGTAAACTAAACATTGGTCTCAGTAGGAATTTGTGGGTGTGCTGAGGGGGTATTGTAACCACCACTTTAAAATAGGTTCCCACAGCAGCCATTCCTCTGTGAGAGGCAGCGCCACATGTGAGCCCTTGGTTTTATTCCACAACCCCTCCAAATTGGGGGGAAGAAGTCGTGAAAGCATCCTGACAGCTAGTAGCCCCCCTGGCACTGGCTCACGACAGAAGCTGAATTTAATTTAAGCAGTACTAGATGAATCTTATAGTAGTTAACACAGATGAGTTATTCAGAAGGGATTTTTAAGCACCAGTGGCTGTAGCTGCTTCTTTTGAATTGATTCAGTGAACATCCAAGAATTTTAAACAGTGGAGCTCTCTTCAGACATGCACTATTCAACTATTAAAAAAAACCCAACAAATTAAAAACCCCAAACTACAAGCACCGAATGAAAACAAAAATCAATAGTAATACAGTACTTATAATAATCTACTCATTATCCAGAAAAATGAAGCCCTAAGACCAACCTCATGACTAACTGAGCTGCTGCTACTCAATGTTTTTTGCCAAATCTCCCCTTACTACAGTTAAACTGGAAAACTGGAATTCAAATTTCAAGCTTACAAAGGCTGTACAAGGAAGTATTAAGCAAACCAAATCAATATGGGTGAAATGTGAGAAAACAACTTCATTTATGAAGAAGAGCCTTCCTAAAGCAGGGGTAGAAGGTCAAGGAGTGCAGTTACTGACTCTTATTTCTTGCATTCCTCTACAGCCAATAGCATTTGTCTGCTCCTAACTGATTGTGAAATCATAGAATCACAAAATCACAGAATGGTTTGGGTTGGAAGTGACCTTAAAAATCATCTAGTTCCATACCCCCTAAATTGGGTAAGGACACCTTCCACTACAACAGGTTGCTCAGGACTCCATCCAACTTGGTCTTGAAGACTTCAGGGAGAAGGCAGCCACGGCTTCCCTGGGCAACAGGTTCCAGTGTCTCACCACCCTCACAGTAAAGAATTTCTTCCTAATGTCTATCCCAAATCTACCCTCCTCCAATGCAAAACCATTATGCTTGTCCTATCACTACAAGCCCTTGTAAAAAGTCCCTCTCCAGCTTTCCTGTAGGGCCCCTTCAGATACTGGAAGGCTGCTATTAGGTCTCCTCAGAGCCTAATTCTCTTATCCAATCTGAACAACCCCAACTCTCTCAGCCTGTCTTTGTAGCAGAGGTGCTCCAGCTCTTTGATCATCTTCATGGCACTCCTCTGGACTTGCTCCAAGAGCTCCATGTCCCTCTTGCACTGGGGACTCCAGAACTGGACACAGCACTCCAGGTGGGGTCTCATGAGAGCAGAATAGAGGGGGAGAATCCCCTCTCTTGACCTGCTGGCTATGCTTCTTTTGATGCAGCCCAGGACATGGTTGGCTTTCTGGGCTACAAGAGCACATTGCCGGTTTATGTTGAACTTCTCAGCAAACAGCACCCCCAAGTCCTTATCCTCTGGGCTGCTCTCAATCCATTCTCTACCCAGCCTCTCTTTGTGTTTTGGATTGCCCTAACCCAGGTGCAGGACCTTGCACTTGGCATCATTGAACTTCGTGAGGTTGGCATGGGTCCATGTCTCAAGGCTTTGAGTAAGTTAACATATTTGGATTAATTTATGATCTCCTCAATTTAACCTCAATTCCTTTAAGGCCAGAACAATGACGAGTAGCTGCTGCACTAAAGAAATAAGATATCAATAGGATCAGAGCTTGATACTTTATTTGTTATTGCTGTTTCTTTCTACTTTTGTGAAGTTAAATGAAATAAAATCAGATGAAGCCAAGTGTAGGCTGATGCTGGTCTGGGGCACGTATTCACCTTTGCTCGTGGCCAAGTATATCTGGCCTTTTTGTTGCACCAATGTGCACAATTCTGCAGATTGTAAGCTTCTAGTTTTTAGTACTCATCCACTTTAAGTTTAATATTCTTTCTGTGTGACCACTGAGATGAGAGTTTCAAGAAGTCTGTATATCCTACATAGTTTGATAGGATTGAGCTATACAATAAAAAAGTAAGCACTAGTATTAGTCAGTGCAATCAAGTATGCACAAATAGCTTGTAGAACTAGCTACTGGGGAAAATTATCGAGTAGAAAATTACTTTAACCAAGTTAATGCTGCCAGTTAGCTTGCATGTATCTCAGAATTATTCACAGAGGTTCCCTTCGGGGAACCCTGAGGTTTTAGCTGGCAAATAAGTAACACAGGACAGTCTCAGACTGCTCTTTCCAGCTGTGCCTAATGCTGCCACTGTGAGATTTGGTAGATCAAGATCTTCTTCTGCCTCATTTCATATGCAAAATGAGGAGGATAATCTTTTGTTATTTCCACCATCCTCTTTCTTTTGATAGGAACCAGACAGTGTTCTATCAAAAAGATAGAACCAGCAACTATAAACACATAGCCTGTACTTCATTATACATAACGAAAGCCATCCTGCCATTGTTTGCAATCACCCCAGTTTTTTTTTCTTTCTGTCTAAGGGGTAAAAATCGAGGTATTTCCACAAAGTATTTTCTGTACTAAACATGTTAATGTTTATTTACATTAAGTATGTTCATCTGTTTTACCCTGAAAAATCCTTTAAATGCAAAACAGATGCAGGCATACAGACACATACACTCCCCTGAGCACTCCAGACTTTAACTTCTCTGAAGCCCAACTATGGAAATATATAAAGAAGACTGAAAAGCATAAACATCACTTCTCTGTTTCTTTAGTAGACTTCCATTTTCTAGTCCTAAATTGGGCTGTTTTATTGTTGCCAATTTGTTTTGTCTGATTAGAAGAGCAGGATTTATCTCCTTTATATTTGTACCTACAGGAGATAAGTAGTTTCTTGAAGGTCACGTCCTGCTTTAAACTGAATAGTGTAATATTAATTCCCTAATTTAACTTTTTTTGTAGTTTCTAGCTCCATTATCCAATGGAAAAAAACCCCACAATTTGTGTATTATTTCCTTTTACAGTGAAGGAATGCTGAAGAAGAATCATAAAATCACAAAACAGTTTGGGTTGGAAGGGACCTTAAAGATCATCTAGGTCCACCCCCTCTGCATTGGGCAGACGCCTCCCACTAGAGCAGGTTGCTCAAAGCCCCATTCAGCCTGCCCTTGAACAATTCCAGGGAAAGGGGATCTACAACTTCCCTGGGTAACAGGTCCTAATGTCTCACCACCCTCATACTAAATAATTTCTTCCTCATGTCTATCCTAAATCTACCCTCTTCAAGTTTTAATCCATTACCCCTTGTCCTATCACTACAACTCCTAGTAAAAAGCCTCTGCCCATCTTTCTTATATGCCCCCATTAAGTACAGGAAATGTTAAGAAACCATTTCAGAATTTAAAAATTAAGAAAAAATTAAGAATTTAAGTTGCACTTGGCATCATTGAACTTCGTGAGGTTGGCATGGGTCCATGTCTCAAGGCTTTGAGTAAGTTAACATATTTGGATTAATTTATGATCTCCTCAATTTAACCTCAATTCCTTTAAGGCCAGAACAATGACGAGTAGCTGCTGCACTAAAGAAATAAGATATCAATAGGATCAGAGCTTGATACTTTATTTGTTATTGCTGTTTCTTTCTACTTTTGTGAAGTTAAATGAAATAAAATCAGATGAAGCCAAGTGTAGGCTGATGCTGGTCTGGGGCACGTATTCACCTTTGCTCGTGGCCAAGTATATCTGGCCTTTTTGTTGCACCAATGTGCACAATTCTGCAGATTGTAAGCTTCTAGTTTTTAGTACTCATCCACTTTAAGTTTAATATTCTTTCTGTGTGACCACTGAGATGAGAGTTTCAAGAAGTCTGTATATCCTACATAGTTTGATAGGATTGAGCTATACAATAAAAAAGTAAGCACTAGTATTAGTCAGTGCAATCAAGTATGCACAAATAGCTTGTAGAACTAGCTACTGGGGAAAATTATCGAGTAGAAAATTACTTTAACCAAGTTAATGCTGCCAGTTAGCTTGCATGTATCTCAGAATTATTCACAGAGGTTCCCTTCGGGGAACCCTGAGGTTTTAGCTGGCAAATAAGTAACACAGGACAGTCTCAGACTGCTCTTTCCAGCTGTGCCTAATGCTGCCACTGTGAGATTTGGTAGATCAAGATCTTCTTCTGCCTCATTTCATATGCAAAATGAGGAGGATAATCTTTTGTTATTTCCACCATCCTCTTTCTTTTGATAGGAACCAGACAGTGTTCTATCAAAAAGATAGAACCAGCAACTATAAACACATAGCCTGTACTTCATTATACATAACGAAAGCCATCCTGCCATTGTTTGCAATCACCCCAGTTTTTTTTTCTTTCTGTCTAAGGGGTAAAAATCGAGGTATTTCCACAAAGTATTTTCTGTACTAAACATGTTAATGTTTATTTACATTAAGTATGTTCATCTGTTTTACCCTGAAAAATCCTTTAAATGCAAAACAGATGCAGGCATACAGACACATACACTCCCCTGAGCACTCCAGACTTTAACTTCTCTGAAGCCCAACTATGGAAATATATAAAGAAGACTGAAAAGCATAAACATCACTTCTCTGTTTCTTTAGTAGACTTCCATTTTCTAGTCCTAAATTGGGCTGTTTTATTGTTGCCAATTTGTTTTGTCTGATTAGAAGAGCAGGATTTATCTCCTTTATATTTGTACCTACAGGAGATAAGTAGTTTCTTGAAGGTCACGTCCTGCTTTAAACTGAATAGTGTAATATTAATTCCCTAATTTAACTTTTTTTGTAGTTTCTAGCTCCATTATCCAATGGAAAAAAACCCCACAATTTGTGTATTATTTCCTTTTACAGTGAAGGAATGCTGAAGAAGAATCATAAAATCACAAAACAGTTTGGGTTGGAAGGGACCTTAAAGATCATCTAGGTCTGCATTGGGCAGACGCCTCCCACTAGAGCAGGTTGCTCAAAGCCCCATTCAGCCTGCCCTTGAACAATTCCAGGGAAAGGGGATCTACAACTTCCCTGGGTAACAGGTCCTAATGTCTCACCACCCTCATACTAAATAATTTCTTCCTCATGTCTATCCTAAATCTACCCTCTTCAAGTTTTAATCCATTACCCCTTGTCCTATCACTACAACTCCTAGTAAAAAGCCTCTGCCCATCTTTCTTATATGCCCCCATTAAGTACAGGAAATGTTAAGAAACCATTTCAGAATTTAAAAATTAAGAAAAAATTAAGAATTTAAGAAAACAATTGAAAAGCATTAAGACAGCATAAAGAGAGGGCAGTCCATATAACATAGTGAGAATGTGTTAGTATAAATTTGGTTATTTGCAGGAGAACAGTATCTTAAATAATCTTGCTTTCATTATTCAAAAACATGAATATATTACTTTATAAACAGTTCTTTAATGCAAGTTAATATTTTAAATTACACAATCTTCAGAGACTTGATTAATTTTAAATATCTGTAATTATATTATGGGTTTCAGAAGCTGTAAAGCATTTAGTATTATTTCAGTTTCAATTTATGTAATCTGTATATATTAATGTTCAATACTTCTAGGTAACTCTTAGGGCTCTATATTAGGAGTGTAAGATATAACCTTATAGAAAAATAAAAACCACCCCAACTTAAAAAAGGAAATATTTGAGCCAATGTAACACACAGCATAAGCAAGAGCCAGATAAATGCACTGTGAAGTCAAATACATTTGCATTGCTTCTGAGATGCACAATTACATAAAACCATAATAAATAAACGTTTGGATAAGACCAAGGCAATCTAGCATATTTATTAACAGTTTATTTATTTTATATATATATATATAAATATAACATATTTATTACAGTTTTTGAAAGAGTCATCATCAAAGACAGGCTTTTAAAACCAATCACATATAAAATATGCGAGATTTTACCTGAAAAATGAAGCTCTAAAAGTTGTTACCATTTTTTAAGCATTACAAAAAATGACATTTATGCTTGGACCTTATAGGCTGAGAGTTGGGGCTTTTCAGTCTGGAGAGGAGAAGGCTCTGAGGAGACCTTACAGCAGCCTTCCAGTACTTGAAAGGGCCTACAGGAAAGCTGGGGAGGGGCTTTTCACCAGATAGTAATAGGACATGGGGCAACGGTTTCAAACTGAAAAACGGTAGTTTTAGGTTAGACATCAGGAAGAAATTCTTACTACCCTACTATGAGGGTAGTAAGGCGCTGCAATAGGTTGCGCAGAGAGGTTGTGGGTGCCCCCTCCTCGGACACTGCTCAAGGACAGCTTGGATGAGGCCTTGTGCACTCTGGTCTAGTGGCTCATAGCAGGGAGACTGGATCCTGGTATCTTTAAGGTCCCCTTCCAACCTTAATCATTCTATGATTCTATAACATTTTCCCTGATTTATTATAGAGTAGCATCTCACCTATGTACTGCAACTAAACTGCTCTTTCTGTGAAATAGAGGCATGAAAAATCCTACCTTGAAGTTGAATTTGGCTTTTAACTTGGAAATTCTAAAACTGGTATCTTGGTATCTTGATTTGTGAAGGTCTCTCAGAAATTTTTAATACTGGTTACAATAATGCTAATGGAATGACTTTCATCTCATCCTAAGATTCTGTGATTTAAGAATTTTATCCCTGAACTTCAAGAGTAGGTATTGCCTAACTTGATAACATATCATGCTTGCTTTAACAAAGAAACAAAGTAGTTTGAAAGCATAAGCAAATCCAACCTAGCAATAAAAGTGTTCAGGAATGGAATATACAGATCTTCATTGACTCTTTGCACAGGTTTGCATACACATCTACATGCTGTATTACCCAACTCCCAAACTGTATCCCACCTGTTCTCACTGGGCAGTTTTATCTAAACAGTAGCAGTTACACAGTTTATCTTAGAAGAGATCTAATGTGGTATGTATGTGACAATTCTAAGAAGCCTTGGATTGCTAGTGTGGATGCCCTTAGCATCTTTGAAGTGTCTTTATCAGAGTTCAAGGACTGACCAATATTGGTTTTCCATCATTTTTTAAAACTGTCGAAGACCAACAAATAGATTCTATGTTTTTCCCCTACATAAAAAGTAATGACAGATCTAGTTTTCACTCTAACTTGGAAAGATTACTAGTGTCAGAGCTTCATCTTATTATCATAGAAATAGATGTTTTGTTTTCATCTAGATCAAGTTCTTGATATAACAAGACATATTAGTATATTTGGTAAGTGTAATTCATCTTACATTCCTGTTCCTCAAATATCTTTGCAAAACAGTTGTGCTTTATATTCCTTATCTAGTTTGATACCAATTTGATCAACTTCTCACAGGCCTGCATAAGCTCTGGAAACAACTCTGGGGAGGAATTTAAATGTATAGTATTAGTTCAGGTGTGAATCCACTGAAGTTGATCTCCAGATCATTCTAAGTTACACTGCTTAATTCTCAAAGAACAAAAAAACAGTATCTTTTCTAGTCAAATTTCTAGCATGCTCTAACCACTGACAGGCATTCAGTCCATGGGAAACGCAATTCATGACAATAAAAGTGTGCTTCATATTTTACCACTTTCACCCAAAACTTGTATCTTTATGACACAGATCAAAAGAGTTAATCACTTTTCATTAACAAGAAAATGCACCCTAAAGACGCCTTTCTCATAAGCAGTTTGATATCTATAATTAAAGAAAAAAAGAAAAGGAGCCCAGTAGGCTGAGTAGAAAATAAGAAAGGCAGCCACATACCCAGATGCTACTGCTGCTGCAGAAAAGCAGAATTTTTTAGTTCATCATCTGGAGCCTAATGCTGCCAAGCACATCTCGTGAGTAGTCAGTGGTACTGAATCCACTGCTGAGGCATATTACCTAAGATTGAGAAGGATTACACAAAGTCTCTTGTCTAGTACGAGCAAGAAAGCCTGACTGAAATTATTGTCTGTCAATACAATCTGGAGAAGTCAGAAAAAGGCTTACCTTGTGTAAAAGTGCAGTCTATGCTTTAAATTTTGGGCTAGGCTTTTTAAAAAAGCAATAATAATCCTTGGGTGAGCAATGGAATTTTTTGTCATAGTTTTATTTTTTGTTGTTGTTTTCTGTTTTTTGTTTTCTTTTCAAGAATGGTCTATTTACATTATCAAGACTCAGCTTTGGTATGTGGTTATGCTATAAAGGGATGCAAAAAAACCAAAGGTAAATTATACTATAGCTTCTATTTTCTGTTCTATTTCACTGTTTCTTTTCTAGCTTACAGGAGAACTAACCTGTATGAATTGAGTCAATCATCAAAAGCAACTAAAATATAATTCATGCAATCATCCTACTATTCCATTAGTTGTAATTCTAAGCTCAAGATCATGTTCATAAAAACCTTAGATTTCTTAAGTATGTGCATTATGAAAAAAATTCAAATGTCACAATCAGAGAGCCTAATTTTTAAGCCTTAAAACATCATCTGAGGAGAGAGACATACAAACAATAGAATATTGTTTCAATCCTGTTTTACTTCTCTTAAACTGAATACTTCTTTACTTGCTGAGACAGGAACATGCCTTGTGACTCAAAACAGGTTTATACAACTAGAAGAGCAATCCATACTCATAAAGTTCAGTCCTTTGGCTTTCACTGGACAGTAACATTATTCACTCAGTAAGGTCTCTGATTTTCTCCTCCTTTCAATACCAGGCACCGACTTTATTGAAGAACAGCCAAAAAAGTGTAGCATCATGAATATTCACACACATGCTGTGGGAATATTGACAGAAAGGCAATGTGGAAAATCACATCTACACTAAAGTGTAGTCAGCAAGTAAGCAAATAAAGTTGTTTTGGCAGCAGAAAACAGTTTGGTGTTTGTTTTTGTTTTGTTTGTTTTTAATTGTAAATTACTACATGCTTGTCATAAGGGGCAGTGTGTGTTTACTCTTTCCAAGGGCAGACTTTGATTTAGACAGCAATTGATTGCTCACTTCAGTGAAGAATCAAGACTACTTCTCCAGCACAATCATACACTGTGGTGCACAGTTTATGGAACGGAATAGGCACAAGCTATTTGTACATGGCAGTTGGTCCATGTTCTGCTCTTCCTGGACACTTCCTGGTAGCATCAACATGCCCTGTCTGACATTATCAGTGGGTGACTGGTAAGACTCCACTCACACTCTTCTCCCATTCCACTCTGATCACATGAAAGAAACAGATACAGATAATCTTGTGAGTCTCCAGCCTCAGATTCCTGTATTACATCATGATGTAAAGCAATTTGTACTTAAGCACTAGCCAAACAATAGAGTCTTTCAAACGCTGCATGTTTCTGCACCAGTGTTATATGGCTAATGCATTTTAATAGGTATTTTCTATAGTGGATTTTGATGCCTGAGTGAAGTTACACATAGCCAGAAAAAATGCAGCAGTTCAGAATATTCACCAAAACAGTGATGTAAAGTAACTACATTTCTATCACCAAAAGTTATTTGGATTTCAAATTGGTTTTTATTTCGTAGACTACGGAAGCTTTCATCACAACACAAACTACCCCCAAAATAACAATGTCCCCTTGAACTTTTCATTTTCAGAGATAATTTGTTCTCAAGCACAAGTTCAGAAAATTAAGGTGGTGGTGGTGGCAGAGTTGGGAAAAGTGCCACTAATAAAAATCAAAATGCATTTCCTGAAATTTATATACACTAAACCTTTATCAGACTTAAGTGATCACATCTAGAGGCCAGAGAAAAAAAAAAAAAAAAAAAAAAAATTAATGGGAAAACAACAACAAAGGATTAATTAAAGCACTAGGAAAATAAACATACTTGCTTTAGTTACATGTCTGAATTACATCTAACTCTTCTGAAAACCAATGGAATTTTAAAGCTATTCAAAACAATTGAGAACTAGCAAGGAACTGTAAAATTATCAGAAATCAGAAAACATATGAACACATGTAACATCTGCATATTGCTGATGAATTAAAAAGCCATTCCTTTGAAAACAATTGTGTTAATCAGAGAAGTATCAAATTAATTCATGCTGATATGAACATCAGGAAAATTCATAGTATCATAGAATAGTCAAGGTTGGAAAAGACCTTCAAGATCATCAAGTCCAACTACCCATTCTACAGTCCCTAACCACAAAATGATCTTCTGAAACATCACACATACTCCTTTTTTGAACATCTCCAGGGATGGTGCCTCCACCATCTCCCTGGGCAGCCTGTTCCAATGCCTCACCACTCTCAGTGAAGAAATTTTTTCTAATATCCAACCTGAACCTCCCCTGGCACAACTTAACCCCATTTCCTCTTGTCCTTTTGCTGGTCCCTAGGAGAAGAGGCAAACACTCATCTCACTACAGCCTCCTTTCAGGTAATTGTAGAGGATGATGAGGTCTTCCCTCAGCCTCCTCTTCTCCAGGCTGAACAGCGCCAGCTCCCTCAGCCTCTCCTCATAAGGCCAGCTCTCCAGACCCCTAATCAGCTTAGTTGCCCTTCTCTGCACCCTCTCCAGCACCAAAATGTCCTTCCTATACTGTGGCACCCAAAACTGCACATAGTACTCTAGGGGCAGGACCACCTCCTTGGTCTTGCTGGTCACACTATTCCTGATGCAGACCAGGATGCTGTTGGCTTTCTTGGTCACCTGGGCACCCTGCTGGCTCATGTTCAGCCAGCTATTTATCAGCATCCCTAGGTCCCTCTCTGCTGGGCAGCTCTCCAGCCACTCCTCCCCAGGTATTCCCATTCCCATGAGGGAATTAAAATCCTACCTTTAGGTTACTTGGTCATACTTTTCTTGCTTTGTACTGTCTGATTTGAGGACACAGAGGTGTATTGTTATAGCACTATCAGAGTTGGGTTTTTTGGTCTTCATTTTAATACAAGTAAAGGAAGGAATAAATGAACTGTTTGGAATAAGACAATCTTAACTGATTGAAGCATGACTGCAGGATTTTAGTTTCCATGCTCCTATGTATTCACTTATTAAAGCAGATAAGGAGTTGTTCAGGAGTAAACATGTTTTCGATTCTAGACGGAACACAACAAATCTCTCTCTAAAATTGGTTATTTGCTCTACAACCTTTCCGTACCCCATTCATTCTATGCAGCTTTTTTTTTTTTTTCTAGTCTAAGATATACATGCAAAATCTGAGAAAATACAATTCCTTCATGTTGAAAACATAAAGCAAGTAATGAAATCTCTGCATAAAATCCCTCAGATTTTCTCATACCCCAAATTCTTCTCCCTACCATTACTGCTGTGATATTTTATAGAAACAGAAGTATTACCAAGGTCAGCAGAAATTAACTTTAAATTTCCCTTCTAAAATATTCTTTGTTTCACATTTTTATTTTTATTTTTTTTATTGGTGTTTTGTTGGTTTTTTTAAATTCAAACAACTTCTGGAAATGGAAGAAAAATTGCAGCTTTGGAATCTTCTTTGCAGTTAATTAAGATGTGATGCTTTTATATTTAAAAGCAACAAAAAACCTAACTTTGGCTCCTTCAATTAGCCTGTCTCAGCTACAGCTGATGGATATTTCTACCTATCATGAAGTTTCAGTCTATAGGGAGATAGATTATTCATCTCTTTATTTCTCTACTACACTAGGAATTGAAATGATTGATCAGTCAGACCTAGAGTTCTCTGCTATGTTATAGGTGACAATGATATCTTTGGAATCTCAAGGAAGAAAATATAGATATGTTAGCCCATTTTATTTTGTTGACTACTTGTTTTGTTAGTAATATCTGTATCTTTTTTTCAGGAGTATAATTCAAGATCCACATTTTTCATTGGTACAGCATTGTTTTACTATAGAATCAGAGAATGGTTTGAGTTGGAAGGGACCTTAAAGATCACCTAGTTCCAAACTCTCTGCCATGGGTAGGGACACCATCCACTAGACCAGGTTGTTCAAAGTCCTATCCAACCTGGCTTTGAACACTTGCAGGGAGGGGGCATTCACAACTACCCTGGGCAACTTGTTCCAGTGTCTTACCATCTACAGGGATTTAGCAACAGACTGAAACATATTTGGATAGTTAAAGGAGGTTCTAAACTATGAAAAGGTGATTTCCCTGCCAGTGGCAGCTCTGTGCAACCTATTCTTTTGTTTGGAACTCCACTCAATGTCACCTTTCATAAAGTCTTAATAGATGTCATTGCTCTCACACAGTTCAAAGCAAAGGAATTACTCCTGCAGTGAGGAAACTCCCATAAAAGGAAGTGAAAGTCTCAGGAATGTACAGGTCATACAGAATTATTTTAAAGGAATTGGCTTTTTTTTTTTTTTTTTCCCCCCCCAGCTTTCTATATACTAAACTTTCAGAAAACAGGTTTTGTAAGCCTTCTATATGAGAATAAAATTGATAGAGGTGCTGTGATTCGGCCTAAATGGAAACATAAATGGAGCTCTGACCCAAACACATACATATTGGTGGTCTTGGAGGCTTTGCACAAGTTACCAAATATGAGATCTTCTTCTTTAAAGTCAGAAAATAATGAACTCATTGCTCTGAAAACAGAGGAAAAGACTGTTCCATTATAATAACCTTTTGTGGCACAAAATATAATAGGAAGAATTATCTTAACATTTTCATAACCTTTACAATACTTCTAATAATCCTTAATAACAATTCCTGTTAGAAAATATAGTAAGGACTAAAGCGGTATCGTCTTCACAGCTTTGAAATGCAGTTGTTATCAGAGAAGAGAGGACATACAAGTTACTCCAGGGTTATGAAAACAATGCAAAAAAACCCACGAGTCTGTGGGAATGCACAAACTGTAAGTTCTAGTGGGGATTCTGTGGGATGATGAGAGAAGTTTCCAAAGATGCCTTTGCTCTCCTGCTCAGCAGTTGCACTTTGTTCCCTCTCCTTGTAACCTTTCTACAGATTACTCATTCCAAAACTCTCTGGAAGTCCCTAAGACTGACCGGAAGCTGCTTTTGCTGCCACCAGGTGAAAGAGGTTACAGCAAAGTTATATCTCCCACAAACACACAGATACTGACACTCAAGCATTCCTTCCACATTCTAGCAGCAGGAGAGGTAAGGGAAAGTAGGAGAAAGAGGTGATTTACTCTGATGACATAAACCGATTTTTTTTCTATTTGTAACAAAATACCACCATAACGGTGTTTCCTGTAAGGATAAGACTTAAACTTTGGTGCATCACTGGAGTCTATTCCAAATCTTTCTGTGAACTTTCTTTCTCTTTCTTAAGGATGAATCTATTCTGCTATTTCCTCTGTCCCTCCGAACTGTTCTGAATTATTCTATGACCACTGGCATTCTATTGTTGAGATGTTTCTAATGAACAACACAAGACATGCACAAATGCAAACTAGTCCAAAACAATCCACGGCAGACACCTCTTCATTCACTGACAATGAAAGTGGAGGAGCAGCATACAGCAGAATAGCAGATGTCCCAGTCAAAACAATCCTGAGAGTGTGCACTGCACCTGGCAATGCTCGTAGAGCTTTTATTACTTTTGCTCAGTGATTTTACTGCTATGTTACTACTGTCCCATATACCACATTCTGTAAAGATCACGATTGCTACATAACTATACCATGAAGGCATACAGCTAATATGATACTTAAATAGCACAATGTTTATGATATGAATTACTGAAATTTGACCCATGAAATATAAATTACAGAATCACAGAATATTAGGGGTTGGAAGGTACCTCCAAAGATCATTGAGTCCAAACCCTCTGTTGGAGCAGGACTGAAAACATACAACTAGGGCAGATCACCCAGAAAGGTATCCAGACAGGTCTTGAAAGTCTCCAGAGGAGCTACGGAGCTATCGCAAGATTTGTGTAAATCTGTACTTCATTTCTAAAGCAGATAAGAAAAACAATGTTTTATCAATCTCCTCTCATACCCAGAAATGAGATAATTGGCGAGTTGGTGAATTTGATCTTCTCTTATTTGTCTACAGTAAAGTTATCACTTCTTTGGCAAGCATTCCGCAGTTCATAACTTTGCTGCTGACAGGTTCCTGTGTCAGTCTTTCGTGGGGATTTCATATAAATGAGAACAACTTAACACACTGTATTGAAGGCAAGATGCCCAATGAAATACATGGTGCTAAATTCTATCCTTCTGAACATGCACACCTTATTAACTTGCAAATGGTGTAACTTAATGCCAGTTACACTACAGGACATGTGAACTGGCGGAGGTCATTGCTAGGCCACTCTCCATCATCTTCAGTAAGTCATGGGTAACAGGGAGAGGTGCCCGAGGACTGGAGGATAGCAAATGTCACACCAGTCTACAAGAAGGGCAAGAAGGAGGACCCGGGCAACTACAGACCGGTCAGCCTCACCTCCATCCCTGGAAAGGTGATGGAACAACTTGTTCTTGTCACTATCTCCAGGCATATCAAGGACATGGGGGTCATCAAGAGCAGTCAGCATGGTTTTATCAAGGGTAAATCATGTTTGACTACCCTTATAGCCTTCTATGAGGAAATTACTAGGTGGATAGATGATGGTAGAGCGGTAGATGTGGTTTATCTTGATTTCAGTAAAGCATTTGACACCATCTCCCACAGCATCCTTGTAGATAAGTTGATCAAGTATGGGTTTAGTCATCAGGTAGTGAGGTGGATCAAGAACTGGTTGCAAGGAAGGAGTCAGAGAGTTGTAGTCAATGGGGCAGAATCTGGTTGGAGGTGTGTGACTAGTGGTACTGGGACCGGTGTTGTTCAACATCTTCATCAACGACCTGGATGAGGGTATAGAATGTACCCTCAGCAAGTTTGCTGATGACACTAAGCTGGGAGGAGTGGCTGACACACCAGGAGGCTGTGCTGCCATTCAACGAGACCTAGACAGGCTGGAGAGTTGGGCGGAGAGAAACATGATGAAATTCAACAAGGGGAAGTGCAGAGTTTTACATTTGGGGAAGAACAACACCATGTCCCAGTACAGGTTGGGGGCTGAACTGCTGGAGAGTAGTGTAGGTGAAAGAGACCTGGGGGTCCTGGTAGACAGGAGGATGACCATGAGCCAGCAATGTGCCCTTGTGGCCAAGAAGGCCAATGGCATCCTGGGGTGCATTAGAAAGGGTGTGGTTAGTAGGTCAAGAGAGGTTCTCCTCCCCCTCTATTCTGCATTGGTGAGGCCGCATCTGGAGTATTGTGTCCAGTTCTGGGCCCCTCAGTTCAAGAAGGACAGGGAACTGCTTGAAAGAGTCCAGCGCAGAGCTACAAAGATGATTAAGGGAGTGGCACATCTCCCTTATGAGGAAAGGCTGAGGGAGCTGGGTCTCTTTAGCTTGGAGAAAAGGAGACTGAGGGGTGACCTCATCAATGTTTACAAATATGTAAGGGGTGAGTGTCAGGGGGACGGAGTTAAGCTTTTCTCAGTGATGACCAGTGATAGGACGAGGGGTAATGGGTGTAAATTGGAGCATAGGAGGTTCAAGGTGAATATCCGAAAAAATTTTTTTACTGTAAGAGTGACAGAGCACTGGAACAGGCTGCCCAGGGAGGTTGTGGAGTCTCCTTCTCTGGAGACATTCAAAAACCACCTGGATGTGTTCCTGTGTGAGGTACTCTAGGTGACCCTGCTCTGGCAGGGGGGTTGGACTAGATGATCTTTCGAGGTCCCTTCCAACCCCTAGGATTCTATGATTCTATGATTCTATGAACTGACTATTCAGTATTTGCTCAAAATAAAGATCCTGTTTTTTTAAAAACTGGCAGAGGATATGAACAAAAGCTGAGCCTTTCCATGTAGGTATGTGAAGGCCACAGACAAACCTTGTAATCTATCTGCAATTCTGTGTTATTACTTAAATTAAGGGAGCAAAAAAACCCCACCTGTCAAGGTCTCTGCCAGGCTCTACAGAAATCACATAGGAGTGGAAAGCATGACAGCTGGGAGACACAAGTAGTAACAGACAGTGTGGGCAATGGTAGCTACATGTAGCACTGACTTACACTCAAGATGTGGTCTCACACGAAAGCTGCAGCAGCAGCAGCTGCTTTCCAGTTCTTATTTTTATCTTCCAGTTCTTTACCATGGGTTAAATGAACTATTAGGAGGAAAAAAACCGAACAACAAAACAAACAAACAAAAAACCTATGAATTTTTAAGTATATAAATATGAAAATATTTAATTTCCTTATAGATCCTTACAGTTCCTGATCTTATGACCCAATGCCAAAAAAAACCAGCCCAAAACAAACTCAAATAATGAAAGAAGAAGAACTGTACAGCTAGTCTATTGTGTGGAAGAGACAGAAATGTATAGCAGAAGACAGGAAAGAATATTTGAAATTATATTGCTGCTGATATTTTCCTGTCCTGGCATTAGGGTACAATGCAGAAGCTACGTTATTCCTTGTTTTCAAATCAGGAGAACAACAGAGTTTTACAAGTCTCTAAATATGTATGACTCCATCCAGCCTCAGTCTGCAGTCCTGAGAAAAAAGTGACCTGATAAAATAACCCTTGACAGCTGAAAGGGTGTTTTGACATTGGCCCCCATCCCAACTTTCAGGTTCCTCAGCTACCATGACAAGCCCAATGAACTCATTCAGTTTAATTATGTTTAATTTTTAGCATATGCCTTCCCAGTGAATAACATAATTTAACCTTGCCTGTAGTTTGCATTTGTGAAATAAAAGGTGGGTTGTTTTTTAAAATGTATTTGTTTGAGTGCACACAGCAGGTCATTGAACTGAGATGCTATTTCTACCACCAGAACAGGCAACATACAGAAAATTCAGAAAGCAGTGACCAGAAATTGTAAGCAATTTTACATGCAAGATATCTCATTAAAAAAAAAAAAAAAAAAAAAAAAGAGAGGTAATTTAAAAGCTGAGTATTCACTATGAGGTATGAGGAACATTTCTGTGATTGAAACTAAAGAAAAAAAGACAAATTCTCACAAAAAAAAAAAAAAAAAAATATGTGAAATTGAATTATATGTTCCATGGAGTGCATCCCATTAACTCAGATAATTTGTCATTACTCAGGTAACTGCAAAATTTCCAGTTTCCAAACTAGTATGTTAATAATAGTTCACAAGATACCTCCCTATGATTACTAGAAAATATATCAGATGTACTGACTTCTAATTTAGAAAGGTTTCTTCAGAAATACTGGAATGCATGGACAAACACATCCAAGCTACTGTATTGCCTTCTTTGAATTTTGTCCCCTTTATCTCTCATTTAATACGATTATGTAAATGATCCTTATTCCTGCATTCCTTGCAGACATCTTCTAAATACTCTCCTAGTCTTCTGACAGCCTCAGCTTTCCATTCCTTTAATATAATATCATTAATCTTTGAGTCTTCTTGCTTTAACCTTAACGGCTAGTAAATAAAATTGGATAGTCTTGCTCACCAGGCATCAGTAAGGAGTATATTGAGTTACAGTACAGAGTGCTTAGGGGGCTGCTTTCAACAGGTTGTTTTACTCATCTAGTGATAGAAAAACTCAACCATAATGGCTAAAAGAGTGATGACTACAAAGTTTGGATAGGAATTTCAAAACTCACTATTGCTACCAAATCTCTTGTAGCACTCTTCTGCGTTTACATTCTGAGAATACGGCAGGATTGCAAGCACACATCATCTTCTCATCACCCTTATTACCCCATGACATATGGAAAATACCAGAAGTAACTATCTGGAAAGAAGAAGCCAAATATCTGGGAAAAAGTAATATCACTTATTAGACCAACTGGTATAAATTCACACATTGAACTGAACTCATACTGAAACAGAAGCAAACAGAATTTGAGTACAACTGCTTAGACTCTAACTTCATTATGTTAATAAGACAGATAATGTGAGAGACAAGTATGTTTAGCATCTGTAGAGCAGAAGAGATATTAGCAAGGGAATAATTCATTAGCTTTGCTGGAACAGCAAGAGAGAGAAAGGTAGTTAATACCTGTCAAAAATTAAGGGTGCTCTGAGAGGGAGATGTGAGGCAAAATGTAACATGTCAGAAACCCAGTTATTTCCACTGCGTTCACTTTTGGTGTATCTTTTGGTGCTGCTAGCTTTAGTTCCAAGATTTACTGGCTGAAGATATTTTGCTAGTTTTTCTTTAGAATTAGGGATCAGAAATGAAGCCAGAAAAAGAACAAATATTTTGGGACAAATGTTTTCCCACTTTTCACTGAAATTTTGTTTTGTTAATGTCTATATGAATTTATTTTGAAACATTAAAATTATCTGATATGATTTGATAAATAAACCTTTCCTGTGGTATGTATTCAACATATTTTACATTCTCTAGTGCATATGTAAGAATGGTATTAATTATACATTATTCTCCCCATACAGTGGAAAAATACATAATAATGAAATATTTCCTTTCTTTCATGTGGAAAATTATAAAATATTTTGCAATGTATCTTTAGCCAACTGCCAGTTTTAGGACAAGGTATGTCATAATCCATAGTCTAGAAAATAAATTTGAGATTGAGCCACCAAAAGTATTTGCCATTGTATCACTTCAACATCAAAAAAAGGGAGTATATAAACAGCAAACACTGAATGATTTAAAGTAAGAACAGAACAGTTTTACTTCATCATAATAATACACTTGTGCTCCTCTAGTGAGTGAGAAATTATTTTATCACAGTGTTAAAGGGCACTATTGAGAACAGAGTGCCTCAAATGACCTGATTTTCAATGTCCTCAAATCCCAGATATAATTATTTGAGGAAAGAAAAAATATAAAAAAATAAGAAAAATAGCCTGTACAACATGCTTAACATGCATCAGTCTTTCCATTACTATAAAGGATTTTTTCATTGCCACACACATGCATCACCATCATGTGCTACTAAAGTACACGTTTAAAAGTGCCAGCCTACTTCCCTTAAAAAAAAAGCTCTCCTTAGCTGTTAGAAAGGCTTTCACAAGAAGAAAGGTATAGTCCTTCTTTAGGGTTGTGCACTGTTCTTATCTAGATCATTGTGAATTCTGTTGAAATGAATATTGCAGACTTTGTTCTTGCAGGTAGGAATCTGTTAGTATATTTGGGCAGAAGGGATCAATCAGGTCATGTTTTGTGGATGCATTGCAGGCTAAAAAGATTAGACAGATTCAAAGAGGAGAGACCTGCTGCCTCCAAAAGGCTGCAGCAATTCATCGCTCCCTGAGGAATGCAACATGCACAAGCCAGGTTGCAGAAGTCCCTAGAACTTGGCCCAGCTTTGACTTGGGTCAGACCAAATAACACTCCAAGGTCCCTTCCAAACTAAATTATTCCAGAGCTATAAGACTGCATGAATCCATGACTTTTTACTGTGTAGCTCTTTTGCTCAATTTAAAAAAAAAGAATGAATTTGTCTTTATCGTGTTTATAGTAATAATGTAATGGTTTTATATATCAGATACCTCTTTTGCCAGCAACTGAGGCCTGCCAGCTCCTGTGACCATAAAATCCTACTATTGAGGATGACTTCTTCAATTTTCAAGTGCTTCAACACCTGAAATCACTTGATTCCTTCAGTTTTCAGTAAAATTGAAAAATGTTACAGGAAAGATCTTGAAATCACTTATATTAAAGACTCATAACAGAGAAAACAAATTTAAAAACCCAAGGTGCTGAGGGTAGACACTTAGCACCTTGTAAAATACCCAGAAATATACAAGACATTATCACTGATACACAATAGAGAACCTGCTAGACGTGTCACCTTCAAGAAGTGAAAGGATACCACAAGTAACTTAGAATGGCATGCAACACCTAAGATATAAAAGCCATCAAGGTTAAGATTAACAGCAAAATGGTACCAAATATCTAAAATGCACCCCATGTATATTGGTGTTACTAATACATGTTTGTAAGAAATCTACAATTTCCACACAAGTAGGTATCAGAGCAATGCCATAGTAATGTCTACTTGACGAAGATTTCAATAAAAAGTATACAATACAGTAGCTAAGGAAAGAAAACAGTTTTATCCTTTCCACCAAACACTCAATGTACATCCAGACCAATAATACAGCATCACACTTTAAAAAATTATCATAAATTAAATCAGCAGGCACAAAATTAGCCTATCTGTGATAAAAAATAATAGTCATAAACATGAGTTAGCCTTTTGTGTCATTCCATTATATTTGTATTTTATATTTATACTTTATACTGTTTGTTTTAAAAAAATCAAACTGTTTGTTTTCCTATGTGTATTCTTTTTTATTACCGAATTAGGTCTTTAATTTTTAAATCTTTCTGTGTAAACATGTTTAACAATTAATGTTTATCACCACATCCAAGTTTTTTACTCTTCTTGAGGCAGAGGCTGACTGAATCCTTTGCAAATGGTAACAGCCACTTCCTAAACCCAAGTTTTCCCAGCCCAGAACAAATATTTTTATTCCACTCAGGTCAGTCATTCCTATAGCTTGTTTCAAGAAAAGATGTCAAATAATATCTGTCAGATCTATTCAGTGCATTACTCTGTCGTATAATCTTTTTATCTTGATTATTTAGTACATTTTACTTATATTGAAATTACATTCAGCTGACACATATTGCCTCAGCTGTAATAGATTATTTCCCAAAGAATGAAGAAAAACCCTATTACTGAGTCTGAACAGCTCTGCCAGTACTTGTTTGTTACATATTTATCCATGTGAAATTATATCTACAGATGTAACGTTACACTCTAGTGCATTTAATTCACCTGCAGTTTCTCAGAATCCCCTGTAGTTCTTACTAACATGAAACTAAAACCATAATCTACTCACTAATTATTTTTCCATATCTTTTCTCTGTAGAGCCTCTTTTCACACAATCTTTAGAAACTTATTGGGTTTTGTGAATACTCCTTGGAACTGACCAACCAGTTCCACAGTTAAAAACACAGAAATATTTTCCCTATAATATAGGAATACTAGATCAGTATCTTTGTTTCATAGGAATTGGTACAGCAAATATGGACTTAATAAGCACACAACATGTGTAGAAAACACATGAAATGTTTCAATCAATTTTACTATTTGACAGTCTGTCCTTGTTTGCTTAATATACGATTAGCTCATAAAATCTGAACAAAGCATTATCCAGAGCAATAATGTTGTTTTACTCTATTAACAAACAAAATAAAATGTTACTAAAATTGGAAAACAGAAACAAAAAGTGACAACTGGCCTGACTCTTCATCTACTACCATCTTTGCTTCTTTCCATTCTCCTGGTTGCCTGCTTTCTGACGCCTGTCTTCCATCCTAGGCTGCTGCTCTGGATAACTAGATTGACAACCCAAAAAGTTCTTAATCTACCTCATGAGGTTGAGTGGAATATCACAATATTAACAACAAACACCATTTTGTAGACAACTCCTGTTTCCTCTCTGTGCTGCTTTATAGTGTAATAAGTACTGCATGTCTTTGAGTGTCACTGAGCACTGGAAGAATAATTAAGCTTTTTAAGAAAAGCCTAGGATCAAATCAGTCATTCTACAACACTGTTAATGGCTTCCCCAGTTTTATCGTCATCTACCACCACAGAGATTTTGCCTACAACTGTACTAAAAATATTCTGAAATACTTTTAAAACAACAATAAATAATTAGATTTTCTATAAATTACCAGCACTAGGTGTTCATTACATTGGTTTCTTTTTGCCAAGAACTGTTCAGAAAAATTGTTGTATTTACCTTTTGGTTTTTATTATTTTCTGTGATAAAAATGTGTTATTCTAGATTATATTTTTATTAGGGTTTTTTTTGACCTTGCTAGAAAATTAATAACACTTTCTATTTAGCTTTTTCAGGGAATTAATATGTCTGTGGCATTTTAATGGCATGTATATGTAAAAGCTTACAACTTCAGAAAATAAAAGCAAGTTCTTAATTGAAGGTGAATATATTCTAGATTTTACAGTAAAAGATTCAAACAATAACAGGCTTCATAATATGTCCTTGAATATTAAAAACCTGTAGCATAAATGCTATGCTGGAATATAGCCATCAAATATAATAAAAATAATGTTCAAATTAAGAAAGGTGGGTCCATAACAACAGATCTTCCCTATGAATACTGTCTCCTTTTGGGAGTATGGTAGTCTAGGATGACCTACTACCTTGAAGATCTCAGTCACAGTTTTAAAAATACTGAAATGAAGTACAGCATCTTAGGCAATTGTTTCCTCTTTCCTTTAAATTCTCAATACCAAAAGTAGTTTTCTGATCCAGTTCTGAGTTCAGTTCTGATTCTTAGAGAGCTGGGCAGAGCCTTAATCTCATAACCTCTAATTTTATAAATGCAGGTAGAATCTGGACTTTGATGGTTTGCATTGTTTGATTTGATTCTTGACAAATCCAAATTTTCATTTTCATATTGCTTATAATATTGTACATAATTACAAAAAGTGGCATGGTACTTTACAGAAGAAAGCCACAGACATATTTATGAGCCTGCTGAAACCTTCACTGAAGCATGAACTTTGGTATTCCCATCCTATTTATAAATGACTTGTAGCATTATCTGAATGGAGGAGTGCATGATATCGAGGAACACTGAGGGATGATTTACTCTCTTGGCATTATTATTCTGCCAGTACACAAATGACACCACTTTTCAAGGTGCGATATTTTTTCCCTTTTCCTCCTGTATTTTTCTTGATATTTCAGGATCCAAGAAAGCTAAATTTTGTGAAGCATGGGGCCAATTTTGTCTGCCTTCTATGCCACTATGGTTGATGGTCTTCAATTTTAGTAATTCTTTCCAACTCTTAATACTGCCTCTTAATACATTGCTATCACCTAGCACTCAAAATCTCCAAACCTTGAATCTGTAACATGGGAGAGCACTGGAGACTATACACATGCCCTGGTCTACATTCTTTCCTCTACATCCGCTATGTGCTGTTGTTAGAAACAATATACTGAATTTGGGTCAGATATATGATAAATATATCATCAAGTAATTTATCCCAAAAATGTTAGCATTAGTGAAGGCTGTGAAGAAACACATTTTGAGTAGTACATGTGTGAAAGCAGCTAGAGACAAAAGATTCTGAAACACTGTGTTTGGTTAAGTAACAGTATTTAAATGTTAAAAATCAGCATTTAATCTAATAGTGTAGAGAGAACAGTTATTTAAGTTTTAAATGAAAATTGGATCTTTATTTGGATGAATGATTATTTTTCCTCTGCAATTAAAATAAACAAATTCATAGTGCTTGAGGTAATAAATGCAATTCTAGCTAAACCTAGCAATTTTATTTATGTATATCCTTTCCTGAAATGTGCATTACAAATTATGTTGTTGAAATTCATTCTCAATGGTAAGAGTAACTTGCAATAATGGCTTAAACTCTGAATAACCAAATAGAGAGAAGAATAAATTACTAGAGATCATACAATGCATCTTTAAAAGAAGTAATATAATACCACAACTAGCATTTCTGGTGTTCTCTACTGAGTCTTAGATTTTAAACCTATGATCATCACTCACTTGCTGAATGGCAAGACACACCTGATTTGAGCCATCAAACTACATGTCCACTGTTCCAGCTGACTGAAATTTCAGAAATCGTTTGACCTCACATAGACTGCCAGGGGTCAGCATGCACAAGGAGCATGAAAACAGATGTGTCATACTGTTCAGCATCTGTACCTAACTTCACATAAATATTTCCCTGGAAAATATAGGGCTGTCAGTGCCGATAATTCTATGCCATCAACCTTTCCATAACCTAAGCTATTCTACTTAGAGCTTATTTATCTAGCTACACCTCACTAATGAGCCTCAGATCAACACACAGAAGCTGTCAACTTTTGTATTGAAAAGACTATCTATTCTTCTTTTCTCCCTCTTTCCTTCTTTTTCCTTCCCTTTTAAATATTCTCTCATGTTTAAGACAGCCTGTGTTCTCCACCTTTCTGTTCTGCTTTATAATCAGCCTGAAACCACTTCTTACTAAAGACTTTTCCCTCTTGATACTGTAATTTTTATAGTATCATTATACAGATTAGAGGCAGTTTTATCATAAGTAATAAATACTTCTAAAATCATTCAGGCATTCAGCAATTGTGTTTATTTTATGTCATCATCACATGATGAAAGATCATAATGGTTAGAGGCCAAAGGCATTTCTAAATTATTATAAAATTTATAGTCCTTCATTAATTGGGCAAAGTAATAAAGGAACAACTAATGAATAGCTTCTAGATATTTCAAGGACTTTTAGCATACTTAAATATTTCAAGACACCTATAAATCATATGAAAAGGAATGTACCATGTACTTCATGGTTTTCTGCTAACATACATGCAGGCATCTAACGGAGCACTGATAACTCACACCCACATAAATAATACATTGCTGGTATTGCTAAATGTGCTAGAATTTATCTTACAGTGATATGAAAAACAATAATAACTGATAAGAATAGACTTATATTTCCTCTAGGAGAGACTTTCAGATAAAGTTGAACCAAGTGCCTATTTGCAATGAAAGATCATAAAGTATATTGAGTATGGTTTTCTGTGAATAAAATGCCAGAAACATTTCAAGAACCAGGTTTTAAGTGCATTTTCATGTTCTAATAAAACTTGACTAGTCCTAACTTAAAAACGATGCATTACTAAAGCAAGACAAAATCCATGAAATAAAATAAGTACTTTTTGAAAGCCAGCAAGGCTGCTTTTGACCAATATTCAAGTTAAACACTTAATAATTTAAAAATCAACCTTCCTGATAAACAAAAGTTTATCCTACCTCACCAAAAGATTGTATCTTTTTACTCAGTATAAAAGAGCAAAGATATAAGTTGTATAAGAATGAAATTAACCAGACCAAAACATACTCCATCACTATTTTGTAATAAAGCCATAAGAATATACTAGCTGCCAAAAACCAGAGGTATTTTAATTGATCCATTGCATTATTTATTTCTTCAGCTGTAAAATTCTAGTAAAACTTATTTATGTTGATTTTGCAATCTATTTTTTAAATATTCATATGGATTTTCCAATAACTTCCACTTAAAAGTAATACATTATAAATATTTACAGCTAGGCAACTTCAAAGAGTGCTAAAAATCAAACTCCCATTTTCATAATCCTTGTCCAAGAATAAAATGCTTCTTTGCAGTACATCATATCTAAGTAGGGCTGTCATCATTTTAATTTCAGTTGTCTAAAATGTATGTCTTGGTTTGCATTTGAAATCTTGCTGCTTGAGGCTATTGCATCTATTATCTAAGAAACCTTTTTTACGTGAAACATAAATGGCTTCTTTTTTTTTTTTTTTTAACACTTCAATCTCATAATTCCTTTTTTGATGTCTTAATTTTTACCACATTAGGTTATTCCTTTGTTCTCCCTTCCATTTCTTCTTCCCTCTCCAATACACACCTTTCCTGCACATCCTTTTACTTTCATTTTTGGAGCATGTAGGAACTCAGATGTATACAATAGATTCTGAAGTTTAGCTATATGAATAGTTCCACTGACATAAAACTATAGTTAAGCTATTTTAGTTCTGTAAGATTCTGGCCTCATACTCATCACTACCATATGACTCCATTCAAGTATTGCAAAGCAATATCACAGAAACACATAATTACAAAATTACCAAGGCTGGAACAGGCCTTTAAGATCAAGTCCAGCCTATGACCAACACCACCACATCAGCTAAACCATGACACTAAGTGCCACATACAGCCTTTCCACATCCAGGGACGGTGCCTCCACCACTTCCCTGGGAAGTCTGTTTGAGGGAGTGCTTCCTAATATCCAACCTAAACCTTCCCTGGAGCAGCTTGAGGCCATGCCCTCTTTGTCTTGTTGCTAGTTGCCTGGAAAAAGAGCCCAGCCCCCACCTGACTACAACCTCCCTTCAGGTAGTTGAAGAGAGTGATAATATGCCCCCTGAGTCTCCTCTTTTCCAGGCTAAACAATCCCAGCTTCCCAAGCCTATCCCTATAAGACTTTCCCAGCCTTGTTGCTCTCCTCTGGACCTGCTCCAGCACCTCAATATCCTTCTTGAAGTGAGGGGCCCAGAACTGCATACAGTACTTTAGGTGAGGCCTCACCAGTGCAGTATGCAGGGGCAGAATTACATCCCTACTCCTGCTGGCCACACTATTCCTGATACAAGTCATGATGCCATTGGCCTTCTGGGCACACTGCTGCCTTATGTTCAACCAGTTGCCTACCAGTACTCCCAGGACCCTCTCTGCTGGGCTGCTTTCCAGCCACTCTTCCCCCAGCCTGTAGTGCTGCCTGGGGTTATTGTGGCCAAAGTGCAGGACTCTGCACTTGGTCTTGTTGAATTTCATGTCAAACATGTCAACACATGTCCTTCATGCTGATAACCACATGGCAATGAGTCGTAGAGATTAAGACCATTTAAGGAAGAAATAGGAAAACTGTTAATACAAAGTGGAAAAAAAAAAGTTTAAAAAAAAGTAGAAAAAAAAGTAGTTAACATTATGATGCCATTATCTGAAAATTCAACAAGTTTTGCTGAATTGTGTACTTCTAAGAATTTGATAGACTTCAAGAGGCTGCTTCTACACTGGCATATAGATTTATTTTGCTTTCCAAGAAAATGAATCCAATAAACAATAGAAAGAAGCTGGAGCACATTATATAAAGACCCTTCTTGTCAAATGAAAAAAAGAAAAATGAGACTTATTGAAAATATGCAAGTCTTTTCTGCTTTCATTTTATATTAATTTTAGATTGGAAGTTTGTTCTACCTCTTTTACTGAGTATTTCTTAGTTTCTAGCTAGTTTTGGAAAATGACCACCTCATATTTCAGTAACTTTGACAGCACACCTGTAACCTATTGTATGTGGATCAGAGGGGATTGCATTTTTAACTTCCCTTAGCTGATAGTTGAATTAAAAATGCCATTCTAAAAAACAATTTAAAAAAAAAAATCCAAATTAATTATGGAAAATATTCTAGCATTCTGTGATTATGCTGTTTTTCAAAGTTGAGTACTGGAAGAAGGGAGCAATGGCAGGGAATGTGTTTTTAGATCTGTTCTTATTTCTCAGCATCCTACTTTCTTATTAAAAAAATAATTCCTCCAAATCGAGTCTGCTTTGCCTGTGACAGTAATTGGTGAGTGATCTCTCCCTGTTTTTAACTGCACCCATGAGCCTTTCTATATTTTCTCTGCCCTGTCCAGCTGATGAGGGGAATGATAGAGTAGCTTTGGTGGGGAGATGGTACCCAGCCAAGGTCAACCCATGACCATTGACTGATGTTTCTAGTCAAAATATGACACTTCAGATTTTGAAGCATTTTCCAGAAGTAATACAATCAATATAACATGATAACATTTGTAATATGAATTTAAAAAATCTTCAGAATTCTCATTAAGATAATACCCTAAACAGACTCACATATTGTCATTCCAATAACTTACATTATTTTTTTTACCATATCTGCAAAATTTATCTCCATTATTTGTAAAATTATTAAAGACATTGCTTGGCAATAATTTAGTAAACTAAGTCATATTTTAATGAGAGAGATCATTAATTTAGTGATCCAAATCTAATATTTAGTTTGACAAGGTATCCCAGTTTACTTTTGTTCTGCAGTGTTATACTACAACACTGCTACCTAGCATATCACTTAATTTTATTTCCTATTCATGGGAGAAAGTAAAGATCCTAACTAATGTCTAATTTCACATGGAACTAAGGATCACAACTAAAACAGTTAGTTCTCTTGCCAAAATATGAACCTTTAAATCTTAATTTTACTGCACACTGCAATGTATTGTAACACAAAATACAAACTGTGACTTTGTCAATATAATATGTGAACTGTGACCAACGTCTTCAGCATAGCTTCATAGAAACAAGAAAGGCCATTCTGGGTGAGACAAGAAGTCAGCCTAATCCAGTATCTCATTTGCAACAGCAGCAAATAGAAGAGACCCAAACAAAAGAACAGGATATTCAGATAAAGGCATTTTTTGATAAATCTCCTGCCCTTCACCAATTTTGACTCATTCTTTGATAGCCTTTGGTAGATTTTTCTTCTATGCATTTGCCCAATTGATTCTTAGACACCAATACATTTTCAGTATCCACATAATCTAGTGAAGTGTTCCACAGATTAACTACAAATGATGTTGCCAAAGCAACATTTTTCTTTTCACCCATTTTCCACAACTTCTCTCAAGCCAAGTGACTACACACCATAGTACTTTCGTTGTGCTGGCTAACTTGCTGTCTCCTCTCTGTAGCTGATGTTCAGCCTGCTTCTCCACTCTATGGACACCTTCTCTTAGCTGTCTTATTTCCCTGGTTTCTCCAGGAATTAGTACTTATAACTGTTGTATTATCACTAAATTAAAAGGAAGCTGAAAGACTTCTGTCACTCATGTAACCTTTAACATACAGTTACTGATGTTCAACATCCTGCCTAGGCACAGAAATAATGTATTTGCACACTGTGCTACTCCACCTCCATAAGAATCAGGACTTTCAGTATTTTGCTTTGAGGCTTCAGAGCCTTCACACATCATCACATAGGGCTCTTCATCACCCTCTATAACATGTTATTTCTTTATCATACATTTGTTATTTTCCAGAGTCCACCCACCATACTGAGCATACTACACACCAAAAATATTGTGAAGATCATAATGCTCAAAAAGATATATTTAATATATAATAGCTTCAGAAGGGTATTTAAAAAAAAAGAAAAAAAAAAGAAAAAAAAAAGCTGTGCAGGGTGTTATTTTAAAACAACATAAATATCATCAAGGTTGTCTTACAATTACTTTTGAAAACCAAGCCATTAACTGCAAACCTGAAACTTGACTTATTTAGATTGTATGTATAAGAAAAATACCAACTGTTATAGCATACAAAAATAGCACACAGAAGTGTGAAAAAAGTTTCTAGAAATACTTTTAATTACTTTCAGCAGACTATATTACAAGGAGTCAGAGGTTTTAATGCCCAGTAAGCTACAAAAGAATCAAATAATAGGTTTGGAATTTTTCTCTGTAATACAAATTAAGTAATGCAAAATTATCATTTTAAGATATCTTTTTTTGGGTCAACAAATGATTGTACATCATGAGCTCACTAAATGTCAAAGCAATACTCTAATAAACTATTTCAGTTAACTAGAAGATGTGACTGGATTACTCAGATAGACTCTTTACATCTTCTGTTAATGAATAGGAGTAGCCTGGTAAAATATTTCAGCTGAGCTTATACCTTTGTGAATCTGTGATTATACTGTATCCTATGGCATAATCTATACTTATTTTCATTTTCATGGAAGCAATGGTTTGTTTCAAACTCTTAACACAGCCTCCCCTTTACAAGCCTATTCAATCAAAAATTCTTCTTAGGTGTTGTATTCTTGCTTTACATAACTGACTCAGGTTTACGTGAACCTTAGAGTATCTGAAGTAATTTTATTCATACACATCATGAATCCCAAAGTCATAAACATTTGCCTTCAGACTAGAAAAAATATTCTTTAATGTGTACAGTAATAAAAACCTTCATCTGCCATTGAATGTTATTTTCTTGAAACTAAATGTTTTGTTAACCTTCAGTGAGCTACAGATTACAACTTTATTAAATCTCAGGAGTTTATCAGTTCTGTGGCAGGCCAAAGCTCAGATAACAATTCATAACAGGATATTTATTTTTTCCACAGTTCATACTAAGAACTAGAGATCAAAACATCCCTATTAAAAATCAGAAGTGACTTGAGAGTTTATAGAAAGTGCTATTCCCCCCAAACTTTCATTTCTGCCACACACTCTGTGTTGCCATACTATTTGCCCTTCTTTGCTGTCCAGCAGATTCTGCTTAGGTACCACAAAAGACTGTGATCCATTTCTAGCCATGACAAAAGGATTTTCCCAGTACCATCCTGTAGATACTCTTTCTTTAGAGAAAAGGGACACTCTTTTCTCTAAAAGAAATTATAGACAAGAGCAATTTTAGGAAAAGCTCAAATTTATTTACCTTAGTGATAATAGCTGAGAGATAACTCTTACTACTAAAGAGGAAACACTTACTCTTGGTCACAAACTCTGACAAATCTCTTCACAGATTACTTGATTGCATTGATGGTTCTTCCATTCAGATCTTTCCTAGAAGGGTCTTCTCTGAAGGACTCATTAAAAAATAACAAATAAAAAATCCAAACCCAAACCAAAATATCATAATTATTTCTACACCTACAAAAAGTAACAATTGCATTATCTCTAGGAGAGTCTACAAAATAGTTCTATTTCCTCTTATTAAATTTTTTCAGTATAGCCAGCAAACAGGAAAAGATACTGTGGGGTTTTATTCTCTGTATATTTTTACAGGTTTATTGTCTTTACATCCAAATGCAGCAAGAAAGGCTCAGGATACAAGTCTGATCTCTGTCCCAGTCTCTTCTTTTATAGTTTAATTCTTTCCATCTCCAGCCCTCATTGATCACTTTAATAGAATGTTTTATTACTGAATTGCAGAAATGGAAACAGTTGATTTTATATGTTACTGAGTAGTGATACAGACTTCATCACTGAAATAATGACAGTACCTGCTAAAATGTATTTTTATCTAAGTAATCTTTCTAAGACACATAGCAGTAATATGATATCTGAGCCCAGTGATTGAAATGGAAAATAGCAATGCAAGAGTTATCGATCTTTCATGTTCTTTCTATTAAAACCTCAAAAGTGCCATAAAGACTTGGTTGCTAATTCACACTAGAGTCAAATTTGAGTAATTCTATGTCATCTTTTCTTTTTAAAATTTTGTGTTTCTTATTTTTAGTAATAAATTTGTTTCTCTTTAAGCATTCTAATGTATCCATATTAGAATTTTCACTCAAGATAATAATAATAATAATAAAGAAAGTAATTCTAAAACTTGTTGTTGAGTCATAAAATGATTTTAATCACTTTGCAAGTAATTTATAAAATTTATAACTGAAAGCAAGGGAATGGAAAGCTAAGCATAAAAATCAACCCTCTCCATTTATAATTAGCATTTTAATTATGGACAAGTGCAAACCAACATGAAACCATCAGGAAATTAAAATGCAAATAGTTTACATCTCTCCTGAGAAAAAATAAATTTTGGATATGTATATGCACATAAACTTATATCAATCAGCCCTGAGAACAAATCTACAGGCAAATTTTATTATTAACTGTTCACATCATATATTTTTCTTTTAAATTAACTACTGTAAAAAATAATATGTTCTTTTATTGTTATAATAATTTTTAAATAAATGTAAAAGCTACAGTATGTGCCTTAATATGTAGCAAGATAAATTATTTCAAATAAAAGTGTCCTTTGTATTGCATGTTCATCCAAGAGAGCTAGATAGATTTTTGTGTCCTCTACTGCATCTATGCAGTGTGCCTAGACCCTGAAAGATGGCTTAAATCAGTTGTATATTCCTGAAGACTGAGGAACTGAGTGAGAATTCCATCTGTAGAAAAAATGTCATAAAAGGATGAGATGAAGATGACCAAGTATTTATTTATTTTTAATCTTTCTATTCATCTACCTTCTGTAATAAAATATCTCTACTGAGCAGAGGAGAGCAGGACAGTAATTCTATGAAGAGAACTCCTTTTCCTTTTTTGTTTTGTGCTATCACAGTGTACAAAAAATAAAGTTACTGATTAAAAGTTGAATTAGTCAATCAGAATTTATATATATGAATTCTTACTTATTTCAATAGGTTTTGTTGAAGAAGACAGAAATCTGTAATCCTTGCTTTTAAAATACTTTGAAGATAATGTGAAAACACAGTAACTAGAAATTTTTGCTTGGGAAAGAATTTCTTGGTATCACCCTACGTGTAGACAATTTGCAATGAAGTCAGAAGAAAGAAAGATTTATAATTAAAATCAGTTCTGTGCACTAAAAGTGCACATTTCATTATTAGAGATATTAAAATATGTATCTGTGTTGTTTTGTTGTTGTTGTGGGGTTTTTTTGCAAGATGCAATAAAAAGACTGAAAACCCTCAAGATTTTATGCGAGGCCCTGTAAATTTTTTTTTTCTTAACTGAATGACACAGCAAAAAGATTTGCATGGAGTTTCTGAGGGTTGATGCTCAACTGAGTACTGGTATGATGGACACTCATGTGACAGAAAAGACATGCACCACACTGCCTGCAATAACAAACCATTAGATGAGATCCTTTGGACCAGGTGTTTCAATAAAAAGCAGTCAAATGTATATATATTAATCACAGAATCACCAATATAATTTCTTTATTTTTCCTCCTTGATCGTATCTAGCAATTTAGTACAATATGACTGTCAGCCATAAACAAGATATTCCATCAGAGTTGCATCTTTTGAGTAAAGGTCTTAAATTTTTTTCTCCTCATCCTCTACAGGTCACAGAAATATTTTATTTACATTTTTTATTAAAAAAGGTTCTTGCTGCCACATTATTTCTGCTTAGAATATTTGATTTTATCATTTAATGGGATTCCAACCACATATATAATACCCTGATATATCACAAAGAGGAAGGAATACTCAGCCACACAAGATGCATATCATTACATATTCTATCACCAAATAAGAGGCTTTAAAAAATTATTATTTATAGACATAGTAGGTCTAATTTAGGCTAGACTGACACAAGTATATTCTGCTCCCTGTATAAAGACTTGTACTGATTTCAAGAGGGAATATTTGTACAAATAAAAGCAGGATTCTGATCACAGACTGTAATTTTTTTCTTGTACTCTATACCCACATAAACCATTCGAATAGTAGAAGGGAAAGAAGAAACCATGACACCTTTCCTTATTTTGAGAGATGCAGATAGTTCCCTATCTAGCTAAAAGATAACTTTGGAAAATGAGATCATTTACAGTTTAAAATAAGTTATTGACAATAAGTTATTGCCATTGAAATAAATTAAATCTATAGATGTGACAGAACATATTTATTAAATATCCAGCAACTGCTACTGTTAAATCATCATAATATTTATTCAAAATCTACTAACAAACTGCTGCCTTTGTAAAATGAAAGATGATGTCTGTTTGCCAAACAACCAAATAGTTTTTAAGTAGAGATAAGTACAGCTGTTACACAACTTAATACATTTCAAATGCCAATCTGGTGCAAATTGTACAGGTCTCAACAAGAAGCAGCTAGAAAATGGAAAAGCACTTTTTCTTATTTCTGCTTGAAATTGTGTTAACTGCCATGGGCAAATACTAACTTAATTGCGTATATCATCAGAACCAACCAAACTGATAAAAGAACAAATACTGTTTTGAACATAAGGAGATATGGGTTGTCAAAGACTTTGAGAAAACTGACAGCTCATGTCACTGTCATGGTTGTTGAGAAATGGATGACAAGTATTACAGTACAGCTTTCAAAGGAAATATGATAGTATGCCAAGACAGTTTGCTACATGTCATTGAACACATCTGCTTTAGTTCTGTGCCACTAAAACTTCAAACATTAAATTATATCTTTAATGAAGAAATTGTACTTGTGAGGAAATTATAGGGACTTTTTCCATATTGGGCATTAAGATCAGAAGTGTGTGTGTGTCTAACAACACAGAGTTGAAAATTTGAAATATTTCCTTATTCATGGACAGCAACGAAAACCCAGGAAAATATTATTGTGTTTACTGGTCTCAAAAAATACAATGATTTAGATTTTTGCAGATGTGAAAGGTTCTAACTCTTAAAGTCAAACTCCTAAAGGAATATTGGGACGGTCTATAAGGATGCAGAGAAGAGTTAATGGTTGCAGACATCTGCATTATAATACATGCTGTCACAGGAAAAGAAATCATGCTTAGTTGGCATGTGTAACTTCCCACAGACTTTCAATCATTTTGCAAATTACCTGCTGTCCAAACAGCATGAAGCTGGAGCTAGGCAGCCAGCAGATTCAATTGAGAGCATGAAACGTGAATTTTAGCCAGGAGATTCAAATTGTTGGTTTTGCCCTGCTTATGCTTCAAGATACATTGAAGTTCAAGTTCCCTTGAGAAGTAATTGTCTCAACCAAGAGGATAAGTTGTCCCATTCCTGATCTTAAAAGTGATTCCCATGGTACTACTGGCAAAAGGACTTTAACATCTATTAAAACTGAAAACATTGCACCTGGAGAGCAGTAAAAACTGACTCCAACCATGTAAGTACCTACAGCAACAGAATACACCTGAATTCAGTGACTGCATTCTTACAGTGGTAACAAAGTAAGTCTTTTCATACATCAGTTCCTAATGGGAAAGCAGAATTTAGAGACGCACAAAACCAGATGAACAACCAAAGCCAGTAAAAGTATTTTACTGATATTTTTGCTGTTGCTTCCAAGGATATGTGGCTGAGTCATGGCCTTTTGGGCCAAGCTGAAAGAGATGCTGAGAACTAAAGATGTTCACATTTGCATTTTTCCTGCCATTACAATTTTTTCAGTCTCATTAAACTCCAAACTTCAGTGTAATGCACTAATGTAATGTAATGGAACAACGTAGTATGAAGTAAATGCCAATATCAATGCCAATTGTGTACCTGCTAGAAAATGTATAGAGGCACTGATATTAAATGCCTCCTCCCCACCAGGAGGGGGACTTAGATTTCTATGTTGATTGCCCCATTTAATTTCATAATGTCACTTCACAGCAGTAATAGAATTTTTAACTTCTTTTTAAAAACCATAATTAGAAATATCTACAGACAATTTCAGTTGCATATTTCTACACTGGTATTTGTTTAGTGATAAAAATGTAAGGTAAATCTCTTTTACATAGTAAGTAATCAGATTGATGGACTCAAAATAAGTTATTTGTTAACACAAATATGAAGAATTACATAAAATTATAGTTCCATTGGTGTTTGAATAAATTAAAAACTATACAAGATAAGAGAACAATGCTCAAGTGAATAAATTGTTAAAAAGAAACATATGAACCATGAAATACTTGACAAGAAGAATGCAGGCACAGGAAAAATATTTCTTTCCTCGCTAAACTGTAACATTCATGTATATTACATAAGTGACATAACCAGGGTGTTATAAACACACAACACATGCATACTTGATCCTGTGGTTATGCCACCACGTTATGACTTGAGTGTCCCACCCCTCTTGAACAAATGATACTAATTGTGTAGGCACAAAAAAAAGTAACTATCAGCTTTGGTCTTCATTAGATATATATAACCTAAGTGAGAGGTAATTACATCCTGAGGGAAAGTGAAAGACAGCTGTTTCCATGGCGAAGCCTGTTGATCATGGCAAAATTAGCACAAGGAAAGGAAATTCTAAATGTTCCATAAAACTCAACTATCCTAAGTCTATTATTTTGATATTGACAAAAGCTACAGATTTTAGTTCCTGAGTTGATATTTCCAAGATTTCTTGCACGTATCATTTGTAATCAGGCTTAAGAGACATGAGGAAAGCTGAGTTAATTCTTGCTGGCAGCATTTGTTTATTTTTTCAGGAAAGCATTTAAAATTATAGATGAAGAATAAAGGTCAAGCATGAGAGTCAGAGATTTTGAAGTTCCATTAGGAGATAATAGATTGTAGAGGCTGTTAAATTATTTTATCCTTACCACTCAAGACAGAGTAGATCACTTGATGCACATAAAAAACCAGAGTCTTATTTCAGTGACGAGTTTAGCCCGCGGATTACTTCAGGGCTAAGTTATACACAGAGCATTTGCTCAAGGTCAGATCTTCCTCTCACATAGCCTACTCCTGAATGATTACTTTCCATGTAAATCTACAATAGCATGGTGTGTTACACCTACATACACCTACTAGTGGAAATGTTTAGGGACTTCTTTGTCCTAATTTTCTTTCGTGCTTTCACATGTATCTTCCTAAACAGATGATGGAAAAGTGAGGCAACATCACAACTGATGCTAAGACTAAGCTAATAACACTAAGGGGATGTCTGAAAAAAATATTACTATATCTCTGATTTTTTCATCTAATATTCATTCTGCTACACAGATACTAATTTCCTTCAGTTTGCGTGTCTAACTGATACATACCATATCAAGGCAATTATTTGTAACTTGGTTTTACCCTTTGAGTTTCTTTCTTACATCATACAGCGGAAGAAGTGACTTCAAACCCAAAAATTTGTCTAGCTTTCCCAGATATACTATGTAATTTGACAAAAGAAGACTTCCCTGTCCTGTGTTTTCACACAATTGCAAAGAAACCATATTTCCTTTCTAACTACTTATTTGATGAGCTATTTAGCATCCGTGCTTAAGGACAATTCACTTCAGTTGCCTGTCTTACTATGAGATGAATGGCCTGATGGGAGATCCTATCTGTCCTCTCTGTGCATAAAAGGAGTATGGGATAACTAGCTTAGATTCAGAATGCAACTTTTACATGCAGCGTCAGTATATTCAGAATTTTTTTCCAATGGGACAATCTATAAATTGAACTCAGAAAGGCTTTTATTATGCCTATTGGTCAGCAGCTGCAGCTGTACAGCTAAAAATAAAAAGTGAACAGCAAATACAAATTAACATTGTTGCAGCTGTCAGTCAGCAATGGCAAACCCATGCCATGGCTCTTCACAACCCCTTGAAGTGGTGCAATTACTGGTATTTTTCTAATAAGCTCAACATTGGCTTATGCTAAAACAGCTTATAATTCAAAACAATGTCAAAATGTCAAAGCAGTTCAATCTCAGAAATTATCATGGCTAGATTCCTCTTTCATGAAAAACTTTTTAAACCAGTTTAGCTAAAGCATTCTCCTTTTCAAAAGGTTTCTAGTTGCACTTCAGATTTCCTATCACTGTCCAGACATATAAATACAGTTTTTAGTTAATATCTAACTACACATAT
Organism: Chaetura pelagica; assembly: GCF_000747805.2. Lineage (NCBI taxonomy): Eukaryota > Metazoa > Chordata > Aves > Apodiformes > Apodidae > Chaetura > Chaetura pelagica. Next base: position 3,864,058 of record NW_009954107.1, on the reverse strand, counting down.
ATAGGTGTGCACAGAAGAAATACACATATGTTTCAAAGCTATTGCATTCTGTAAACACATGAAGCTTAGGTTCATAAAACTAAATTATTTTGAGCCCATACAGAGACTCCAATGTGAATACTAACTAGTCCAAATAGAAACCAACATCTATGAATCTGTAGAAAACTAGCATTCTTCAGTGTATATTTAATGAAATTAATAAAAAAGAATATAAAGTACAAGCGTATATAAATGCAGAAGCAAATACTAACAGACTTTTTTTCATTCTTTCGGCTTTAAATGATATGATAAGACTACAGCTATTACATGCAAATGTATAATAAATTACATTTTAATGCCATTTAGTTACTATATTTTTAACAATCTCTTTGTAGAACTAGTGTATGAACTTTATATATGTTTTCAGGTCATAAACCACAGCTTTACACCTACAGATTCTGTTTTCTGCAATGTCAGTGTAACCGCAGTTTACTGCATAAATTTATATAACAGTTGTAAGACAAAAACAAATCAGTTCTGAAGCAGTAAATTTAATTAAGGAAAAGCATGAAATATTTTGCTATTAAAAGAATGTTTAATCATCTAGGTCAACAGGGTTATACTACATATAAACTTAAGTTAGAATAATCTGCTGGTTATAGAGTAATTAAATAAAATGCTTCTAATAATCTTTTTAAGTACAAAATCCTTTGGAAACAGTAATTTTTTCAGACTGTTCATGACAAACTGTTAAATAGAAATTTTCCTTCCTCAGGTAGTTAAGGGCTATAAGATATTCCAAATTGAATATTCATATGTAACATGGGGGGGGG
>NW_009954107.1:3854772-3862309 GCF_000747805.2 Chaetura pelagica | reverse complement strand
AAATTAAAATGTTTATAGGTAAGGGGGGTGGTGGGGGGTATTTTGTATGAAAGAGGAGTTTTATGTTCCACTTTTGTTTTGCAGATCACTTCATATAATATATGACTACAGTAAATGTGAATATACAAAATTAGTATCAGTTCTGTAACATGAGGGATAAAGATTACCTCACACTTGTCAGTGGCATAACATTTACCAATATTTATAACAAATTCAGGATTATTAAAGATGCACATAAGCTTTATGATTTCTGAATTGTAATAAGGAAATTATGAGTTTATAAATTAAGTACATGACATTTCAAACACTATTTTTTGTGAAATTATTAAGTCAGTGTTTACATAATTACTTCACATACAAAGAACTGAAGCAAATTCTTCAACTGGTTAAGTAGCATACAGATACTGAAACAATCCAGTTGTTTCCTGCTGTAGATTTCTGGACTGATTTAGCAACTCACCACAACCTTCAACCTTGTAACAAAGCTTTGGCATGTGGGGAAGAAAAATACTTCAAAATATCCTTTTTGGTTTTGTTTTAAAAAGTCTGTATGGTCAAATTGTAAGACTTTTAAACAGCTACAAGCTATGTAGTAGCTTGTAATATGGAAGGTCAAATATTGCCTAGGTAAGGAAGAAGTTTCAATATTTCACTGGAACATGATCCTCTGCACAGAGAAAAAATTCTGTGCTTTTTAAAACATCTTCTTAACCTATTTTAATTTCCATGCTTAATTCTCCTCTGGAATAACAGCAGACCTTTTTACTGAAGTCAAGAGGTATGCCTAAATATGTTAAAAAAAAAGAAAAAAAAGAAAAAGAAAAAAGAAAAAGGAAAAAAACAACCAAACAACCCCTCCCAAAAAAATCCCAAACACTGCCCCCACTTCTAAGGAGCTTGCCAGTACATTATTATTAAAGTCATACAGTTATCAAAATATGAATTAAACATATTCACACACTAGTGGCAACTTAGAAGTAGCAAAGTATTTGCACAATACATCTCACCAAGCAAAGATTTCAAACAACTTCATACATTACAGAGCATTAGCATATACAGAACAATTTTAGACATACGTTCAATGCTGGTTTTGTTGGTTGTTTTTTATTTTCAATAAAATAATGGAGAATAGAAATGTCCTATGACCCTATGAATTAGAAATGTATTACTAGCTACATCAAAATATGCCTTATGAAGGTCAAAATCCAGAGAGAGAAACTACACCAATCCTAGCAGAAGCTTTGTTATTTTAAACTGTGGAGTGGTCTACCTTATCAATGACACCACTCCACTGCCAACTACTGAGCAGTCCTACTACCTTTATCCAAACTACCTTTGGCAACAGGTGGGCAGAGAACAGTGTTTTCACTGGATGGAGATGTACTTTCAGGAGTACCTCAGAGACACAGACTTAGTAACACTTTGCTGCTATTAAAGATTCCAGACAAAGGTTCCAGAAAAGGCCGTCCAGACGGCCTTTTATACCTACCTACCCCACTTTTATCAATATCAAGACAGTTATGTCAACTTCTAGGAGAAGGACCATCGAAATGGTCAGTATACTTAAAAAAAAATATACTAAGAACAACATAAATTAAAAAAAATAACATACACTAAGTTGCCCCAACTAACCTACTTTCCTCCTCTGACAGATACCATAGAGAAGAGTGACAACAAACTGCTACTGGTTGCTATCGGTGGTGACAAGCAACCAGGAGATGCTTAGGCTAGTTGCCATGATGGTTTTGGCTGGGAAAAATCTAAGATCCAAATATATTTTCAATAGATATCATTAACCAAAAGTATATTAATACATAGGGCACAGATTCACTCATGGTAGAATATACACAAAATGTTTAAATATCTGAAGTGGCACGCAAGAAGATACTATTTTAATCTAAAATTCCAAAATTTGTATATACCAGGGTAAAGGAAAGAGAACTATAACTACAAGTCATTACTTCAAGAAACAGGGGACAAAGTCACTGTGATACTCACCACTGTGAAATTCATAACCTTCAAAATCCATATTGTCATTGCTAAGTTAACAATCATGGTAACCAATAGTAGAAGGACAAAGAAGTATAAGCACCTCTTTCGCCATCCATAGATCCCTACTGGGTAAAACTGAGGATGTTCAGTACTTGGGAGGCTGTTCTGTTGTGTTGCTAATATATACTGCTCTCGTGTCATCTGGAAAAGAAAGATGTAAGCATAGGTAAGCAAATGAGAGGTCTTTTTGCATAGGTATTACTACATGAACTTTATCTGAGAACATATAGAAAATCAGTTTCTATGAGAACAAAAGTGATGCGTTAATTCAGCATAAACCACATCAGTGTTATTTTTACTAGGCATTTAGTAAATTTGGTGATGTTCATTAATTTAAAGTAAGCTTTTGGTTGGATATTTCAAAGTGGATTTGCATTTCAAATTTAGAGCAAGAAACTGTAAGAAATATTTATGTAATCCACGCATATATATTATATTTTTGTTGTCCTTTAACAGATCATTCAGGGAAAAATATCTTCAGCAAAAAAAGTCATGTAACATTTTTTGTATTGGTTTTGGCTAAGATAAAAATAATTTTATTTATAGTAGCTTATAGCCAAAACCAATACACTTCTTCATATGAATAGAAGAAAAATCTGTTCTTTCTAGAAAGGCATAAATTATAACTGAACTCTTCTATTATACTTAGTAAATTAAATTAATGATTTATGCCATTATATATACACCTGTACTTTACACAAAAGTATACCATTGTATATACGATATTTTACACACAAAGGAATAAGAAAACCTTCAAACTTTTAATTTTGCCCTTTAGCAGATACAGATACTACCATCCTAACTGTTTGCAAACTGTTTAAAGAAGTTATATTTAATTCTTCTTTAGGGCAAAAATGTTTATTGCACTTAATATGAAAATAAATAACATTTTTTACATCCTTAACTTTCCTTGACAGATATTTATATTCATATTCAACTGCTACACTGCCCACAGTCTGGAAGGTATTAACTTTCCTCCATGACTTAAAAATTAAATTAAAGCAATCTCGTTTGTTTATGGAAAAGTTCTTCCTGAACCATGCTCATTTAAAAGATTGATTTAATAGGTTTTTTCCTCAACAGGAGGAAAAAATCCCCAAATCTAAAACAAAGAAATATCCAAAACAAAATAATAATTAAAAAAAAAAATAATCATAAACCAGATAGAATGATCAGGTTTACACCTAAAAACTGCCTTTCTTTCCACTAAAAGTAAGCAAAGAATGCACAAAAATAGGTCAGTTGATTCAATTAGAAATAAAAATAAATAAATAAATCCATTAGAAGGATGAAACAAATGTTGACTTCATAAGATTATTTTAAAGATAAAAAGGTTTACATAAACATCTGTATTGCTGGATATTTATACAAATCAAAACTCTTGAGATTTTACCATGCACTAGTTAGTGAATGAGATATTAATGGCATAAATTAACTCATTGTGAGTAATTACAACCACAAGTCATAGATTACACATCCATATTACAACAATTAACACATCATTAAATAAGTCAAAACAGAAATAATTAATTTATAATGCACATTTTAAAATAAGCTAGTAAAGATGTATTTTGTAATTTTTGTTCTTTTAAATAAGAACTGCTTCTCTTTGCCTATAATTTCAATTAAACGTAACATTTAGTAGTTGATTTATGTGGTGAACCTTTAAAGCAGAACTTCCATCAACAACATTTCTCAGTTCTCCCAAAGCAATGTATCAGTAGGCTTCAAGACCTTAGATCACCCCTTTATTGTATTCTGGCAGTATTCAGCCTAGCTTTGGTCTGAATTCCTTATGAATTCAGAAACAAAATGCACAAAAGGGTTAATAATTTCCTCCTTATAATGAGCTTCTAAACGTTTATTTAGCCAGCTGTTGTGACAAAACTGTAATGCATTATTACATTTTGAGATATAAAATAATGAGTATTTTTAACCATTTCCATTGTCTTGAGACCTCAGTCTACAGATCTCTTATAAAACAAGTGTTACTGTTAAAAAATATTGAAAAGTCAACTTCTAGATTGTGAGAATGCCAGAAGTAGCACTGCCCCTAAAACTATGACTGAACCCCAAGAAATACAGCCTTTGCAACACAATAATTAAATACAATGACATTTTATTTCATCACCACAGTCAGGCATCATTCAGTTTCCCTCAGTGTATACTGTTCAACTGAGAGAGACTTGGCAATGCAAGCTGTACTCCTGCAGGCCATGGTGGTCCATGGTGGAGCAGATATTCACCTGGCAGCCTGTGGAGGACCCAATGCTGAAGCAGAAGCATGTGCCACAGTCTGTGGCCCCATGGAGAGCCTCTGCTGTAGCAGGCTCCTGGAAGGACCTGTGACCCCAGGGAGAAGAGCCACCAGTGGAGAAGCAGGTTTTCTGGCAGGACCTAGTGACTCATGGGTAACCCACGATATAGTAGTGCATTCCTGAAAGACTGCACTCTCTAGAAAGGACCCATGCTGGAGCAGTTTGTGAAGAACTGCAGCCCCTGGGCAGGATCTACACTGCAGAAGTTAACGAAGCAGTGTCCCTCATGGGAAGGACCCCATTCTGAAGCAGGGGAAGAATACGAGGAGGAAGGGAGAGAAGAGGCAATGTGTAACAAATTGACCACAACTCCCATTCCCCGTCCCTCTGAGCTGCTTGGGAGAAGACAGAGCAGTGAAGAATGAAGTTGAGCCTGGGAAGAAGGGATGGGTGGCAGAAAGTTGTTTTAAGATTTGTTCTTATTTCTCATAATCCTACTCTCTTATTAATTGGCAATAAATTAAATCAGTTTCCTCAAGCTGAGACTGTTTTGCCTGTGACGGGAAGTGCTGACTAACCTCCTTGTCTGTATCTCAACCCATAAGCCTTTTGTAATATTTTCTCTCCCCCCATCAATTGAGGAGAGAGAGTGATGGAACAGCTTGGTGGGCGTCTGGTGACTAGCCAAGGTCAACCCATCACAATCTACAAGCAATTTTTTTTCTTAAAACTGTTGTATATTTTTCCAATTAAAAAAACCCAACCAAATAACAACAAAAAAAATTCACCAAAATAGCATTTTAATTTTGAAAGTGTTACATATAAAGCCACAGACCACCAGCTGTCTTTGAACCTCAAGCAAGTTGGTCAAACCCATTTCATATAACATCAGTTCTTCCCAACCACACACATGCATCAAGGCATCAGTTCCCTAAGAACTGCATATACATGCATACATAATAAACAGGCCAAAATAATTTGCCATTTTCTATGAATATAAAAATATTTTTGTTATTTTTATTTTATTTTTAGGGTTAATAGTCTGGCTGTTTACAGTTATTGGCAGCACTCTGACTACTGATTTGCATACTCATGTAAAAATAATCTTATTTTTAAACTATTGAAAACAAAAACAATTCCTAGTTGGTCTGGTAATTAGTACCTGGTAATGTTAAAAGTATTAAGGAAGAAAAAAACTCCAACACTAAAATGTTTTATGAATATGTCAATTTAGTGTAATGTTTTTTTATCACCAGTAACTGAAAAGATACCAGACCATATCTACTTCGGATGAGTATTTTTAACTGAGAAGGAACTACTGCGAGCTCTGAGAGGGAACTGCTGTGAGCTCTGCGTCTTTGCAGATCATGAAAAGGCAAAGAAAATTCAGAACACTGGGAAGATTAGTAAGTTATTAAAGTATTTTTAGAAAAATTACTTGCATGAGCCTGCTAAACTATGCAATATGACTATCTTTCAGAAAACTGCTCACACCTAAAAAAACCTAACAATTTTTTTGCTAAGAATTCTGTTTAATTAAATGCTTGTATGCTTTATACATAAAAATACATACACACAGGTACTTATGAATAGAGATGTATTAATGTAGATCACAGAAATACATAAAAATATACACAAAGATTTTCAATCACTGAGTTGCTATTTCACCCTATTCAGCTTTTAAAATACATAATAATATACATTCTAAACTAGGCAACTGACAGACCTTATTAATGTGGAATTACTATTAGATGGACATTTAAAAAATCTGCTGTATAATCTTAATATTATTCCATTTTTCAGGTCTTGTAAATATGAATGGCGACAACATTTCAAGATAAGACGAGTTATGGTATGAAAGTTTACCTCAGTTTCTGACATTAGGATTCTTTAGGGTCTCAAACCAGACATAATTAAATTGCAGAAGTGCTCCATTAAGTCTTTAAAGTGTTTCAGTGTTAGCATCTTAAACTGGTAAACTTCATGGTGCACACATGCATATATGCACAAAGTCATAAGCAACCCAGAGACACATACTAAAGAAATTTAAAATGCTTCTGTGCTCTGATAATAAATGAGATTTCTAGTTCAAATCCAAAGTAATATGGGATACATTACACAGCAACTACAAAGAAATTAAATCAGTTCTTAACAATGTACTGAATGACCAGCATAAAGAAGATAAAGGAAACTATCAGGCAATCTAATAAAAATCTAGTATGTAAGAGGAAATGGGGGAAGGTAGGACAGAAGCAAAACTTCCTAAGTGATTTGACAGAATATCTACAATAGCTACAATTTTGTTCAGATCTAAACCAAGTATTTTTCTCTGGTAATGAAGGTTGAAACTCCAGTGTTTTTCCTATCCCTATTCTGATTTGATATAGTATAAATGGACTTGATAACTGCTATAACATAAATAGAAAATATTTATTTAAAGCTACAAGTAATTTTCAGTTCTCAAAAGATATTATCTCGACAAATACTTAGCTACATTAAAAAAACCCAAACATAAACAAACAAAAACAACAAAAGCAAAACAACTTAAACCAAAGAAATCAGCATCTAATTTTCAGATAAAAATCTGAAACTGTTTACTACTGATATCATGAAACAGGTAAGCGAAAAAAAAAATATTATTTTTGTTGCCTCCGCTGTTGTAATTGTAGCCTGGCACATGACACTGCTGCTAGATATTTCTGTTACTGGTTGATTCTCTGTGCATTATTTTCTTAATTCACAGAGCAAAAAACATAAATATATTTTAAAATATAAAAATACAGTATGACAGCATCTAGACACAATAATGACGTAGGCTGATTAGGAACATACCAGCAAGCAAATGTTTTGTTGACATGAAAAGATAGAAGAAAAACTATAAATAGCACAGAAAATTCTTCACATCAGCATTTAAAGGAAAAAAATAAAATAAAATCCAAAAGCAATCTATTCATAATTAGCCATACTGAGGACACCACAAAGATGACTTACCAGAACCAGCTGGTTCTCTTCACTCTTCCTGACAGTAACACGTCCTCTGGCCCGCAGCTCATGCTGTGGACACTTCTCTTTTTGTAAGACACTACAACAGGTCATTAATTTTGCTTCCACTCTACACAGTATGTGACATTAATTAAGCTCACTCCAGCTGGAGTTGAAACATTATTTTACTGTTTTCTTTATAGACTACCTGGAAGTTCACCATATATAGAAGAGGATTGGAGGAT